>NC_080171.1:26597676-26756950 GCF_950295315.1 Erinaceus europaeus
AAGGAGATAGAGAGTAAGAGACAGATAGATAGATACCTGCTGCACTGCTTCACCACTCACAAAGCTTTCCCCCTGCAGGTGGGGACTGGGGGCTCAAACTCTGGGTCCTTGCACATTGTAACATATGTGCTCAACCAGGTGCACAACCATCCAGCCTCTCATATTAATTTTTTTAAAGACAGAGAGATACCACAGCACTGAATTTTCCTTCAATTTGGTAAGGGTCAGACTTCAATGTGGGTTTCCACACTAGCAAAGCCAACTGTCTCTCTTGTTAATAAAAAGAAATCTGTGAAGAGAGACTGGTGTGTATACTATAATGCAGTAACAATTGCTCTGTGGCTTCCTGAGGAGGCTGCTGAGGCCTTGGCCCTGACCCTGACCTTGCCTGTGCTTGGTTCTCAGGCCATGTTCAAGTTTTCTTTTTCTTTCTTTTTTTAATTTTTAAAATTATTATTTACTGGATAGAGACAGCCAGAAATCAAGAAGATAGGGAGAGATAAAGAGGGATAGAGGTTCGAGCCCCCGGCTCCCCAACCTGCAGGAGAGTCACTTCACAATCGGTGAAGCAGGTCTGCAGGTGTCTATCTTTCTCTCCCCCTCTCTGTCTTTCCCTCCTCTCTCCATTTCTCTCTGTCCTATCCAATAATGACATCAATAACAACAACAATAATAACTATAGCAATAAATTAAGGACAACAAAAGGGAATAAGTAAATAATTTTTTTAAAAGATTTTATTTACTGATGAGAAAGATAGGAGGAGAGAGAGAGAGAGAGAAAGAACCAGACATCACTCTGGAACATGTGCTGCTAGGGCTTGAACTCAGGACCTCATGCTTGAGAGTCAAGTGCTTTATCCACTGTGCCACCTCCCGGACCACAAATAAAAATTTTTTTAAAAAGAGGGATAGAGACAGAGAGACTCCTGCAGCTCTGCTCCCCATCTTGGGAAGCTTCCCTCCTTTAGGTGAGGACTGGGGCCTTGAACCTGGGTCCTTGCACATTGTAACACGTGTGCTCAACCAAGTATGCCACCACCCGGCCCACAAAGTTCCAGTTTGTTTTTTTGCTTATCTTTGAATTTACTGCTCAGTTCTAGCTTATGGTAATGCTGAAGACTGAATATGGGACCTCATGGCCTCTGTCATGAAAGTCTTTTTGCAGAACCATTATGCTTTCTCAATTTTTTTTTTTTTTATCAGAGCACTGCTCAGCTCTGCTTTCTGGTGGTGTGGGGGACTGAACCTGGGTCTTTGGTGCCTCAGGCATGAGAGCTTCTTTGTATAACCATTATGCTATCTATCCCCGCCCTCATTTTTTTTTTTTTTTTAACCAGAGCACTACTCAACTCTGGTTTATAATAGCTAGAACCTGGGAGCCTTAGGCATGAAAATCTGTTTGCATAACCATATGCTATCTCCCCTGCCCTCCCCAATCCACTTTTAAGAAAGGATTTACTTTTTAGTTTTGCACATGCAATGCCCAGAATTGAACTTGGGATCTCATGCTTGAGAATCCACTGTACCACCTCCCAGCTCAAGCCTTAAGGCGTCTTGTAGAAACTTCTGCGGGTAAAGAGGGGGGCTGCCTTAGGTTGCAATACATTCTGCAAGTGAAAGTTTTGAGTGGGGTGGGTATGAAGAAGGGAGAAGGCATTGGTTCTGCCAATCTGGGTGGAGTACACACTGGCTGGTGACTGGCCCTGGGGATAAAGCCATGGGCAGACAGCCCTGTTTACAGAGCTGTCCAGCTGAAGGGCAGGCAGCCAGTAACAGTCACAGAAAGGATCAATAGGAAGAGGTCAAGGCAGGGACTGAGGCAGACCACAAGGCATTTCCACACGCCCCCTTCCCTTCCCAGTCAGAGGCTCAGGTCCTATTTTTGTCTCCCTTTGACAGAGGAGGAAACTCTTGTTGGGGAGATTAAATAGCTTTGCTTGGGGTCCTCAGAGCTGCTTGCAGGCTCAACTTCAGTAATGCTGAAACTCCAAGAGACCAGAATCTGGGAATGGGGCAATGAAGGTGGGGGAGGGGGAGAAATAAGCCCTCTGGGGCTTACCTCAAGCTTCTTCATCAGGCAGACATGCTTCCCTGGCTTGTCAGGCCAGAGACAACCAAAATGTTCAGATAGTTTATTTTGCATCCCCCCCCCCTTTGGACATAGAGAGAAGTTGAGAGGGAAGGAGGAGATAAGGAGAAAGGGAGAAAGAGAGAGAGAGATGGAGAGAAAGAATCTGCAGTGCTGCTTCACAGTTCATGAAGCTTCCCGTGTGGGGACAGTACTGCTCCAGCTTCAGAGCTATGCAGGAGTGGGTGGGAGGGATAGACAGACTGGGCAACATGAGGGAAGAGGCAGGGGTCTGGGGTGGAGTTCCAGCCAGGATCCTGGGGTGGTTTGGGTCAGTGGAAGACCCTAGATCTGTTTCCATTTTGCTGGGCAACCTGGGGCAGCTTGGCTAGTAAGAGATGGCCTCTCTGTGACTGTCCAGGCCAAGCAAGGTCAAGAACAAGCAGAGGGACTGTTTGTTTCAGTCTGGCCCAAAGTGAGAGCAGCTGTTTGTTTTGCCACCAGGCTTATCTCTTCTGCTCCTGGCAGTCATTTCTTTCTTTCTTTCCTTCCTTCTTTCTTTAATTTTTATTACTTATTTATTTATGTGAAAGAGAGATGTGGAGAACTGATCATTGCTCAGCTGTGGTTTATGGTGGTGCTAGGGGTTGAATTTGGGACCTCAGAGTATCAGGCATGAGAGCTTTTTTCATAACCATCACACTATCTCCCCTACCTACCTCCCAGTTCTTTCTTTTTCTGACACAGAAATAGAAAGGGGAGGCTGAAGGAGAAAAGAGACATCTAGAGACACTAGAGTGTAGCACTGCTGTAGTACTCTCCAAGCTCCCCCGCCCCCGCAGGTGGGGGTCGGGGGTCAAAGGCTTCAACCCAGGTCCTTAGGCATGGTAACATGTGCACTCTACTAGGTGCAACATGGAGAGGAGTTCGTTTTTAATTAGTGAGGAGGCCCACGCTGGAGGCCAGATTTCCCTGAATGTCCACTCAATGGGGTGAGCCACATAGGAAGGGGGTGCAGCATCGGAAGTGACTGAAGCAGAAGGTACTGTGCCCACTACCTTCTCCCCCGCTGGAAACAACACACAGCTCTTCAGCCAGAACCTCCTCCAAAACCTGCCTCCAGCTGTTGCAGGGACAGTCGGAGACTTGGGGAATTTCTGAAACTGGGGTTTTGATCCAGGGCAGGTCACCCAGTCAGTCATCAGTTTCCTCACCTGGAGACCTGGGACAGGATAAAGTCCGAATGGGTGGCTACGAGGCTGCTTGGGCTCAGCAGAGACCCCGGTTTGACTCACTAATATAAAGACGTGTGCATTTCGGGCAGCCGTGCTCCCGCCTCACCTGAAATAAACCCAGTGAACCCAGGGGCCTGGCGTGGATCCAGCCCACACGAGGAAACTCTTGCTGCCAACCTAGCAGCTGAACCCAGAAAAACTTGCTTTGTTGCTGACATTTTATTGGGGTGCACCCAGCTTAAGTTACAGCCGAGTAAAAGGATTCTTATGTATGCACCCAAGCAAGATCTGCAACGTGTCCGTAAACTGTCTTCAAATCCAGAAAAACAAAAAGAGGGGGATAGGTTCTGGTTTTCACCTCTCCTAGAATCTTAGGTGAGACACTTTGAGGTGGTGCCTGGCTGCCCCCACTGAGTAGATGGGGAAACTGAGGCTGGGGGCCGCGACACGGCCTTGGGTTCTTGCCGGCAGCGAGAACTTAAAGCTGGGAATGCAGAGAGCCCAAGGCGCTCGGGCGCGCGCGCCCCTGAGAACGAGAAGGGGCGGGAAGCCAGGGGGCGGTGCCCAGACGGGGGGCGCGGCTGAGCGCGGCTCCTCCTCGGGCGGGGCCCCCCTGCGCGCGCGCCGACGCCCCGCCCCCGCCGCCCGCGCGCGCCCTCGCCCGGCTAATTAGGCGCGCGGTTTGTTTACAAACACGGGCACCCCGCAGGTGCGCCCCGCCCCGGCCCTGAGCTGTCCGGGTCTCCCAGGGCCACCTCGGGCGCCCAGAACCCCGATGCGGGAGCGGCGCAGAGGCCGGCCGCATTCCCGCCTTTTCCGCGCCTCCCGGGGGCCCCCGGAGAGTCGCCCGCGGCGCGCGTCCGCGGCCTCGGGAGGGCGGGCTGCCCGGGTCCTCGCGTCGCCGCCACGCCCCGCCCCCGCGCGCCCCCCGGGCCAGCCCCGCTCGCGGCCGGGTCGGTGGGGCGGGGGCGCGCGGGGCGGGGCGCGGCGCCGGGGGGACCGGGACATGTAGTCCGCACGGCGCGGCCTCCCCTGGGCGGTCCCGGCGCGGGGTCGGCTTTGGACTACTACTCCCGCCAGGCGCTGCGGCGCAGCGCATGAGCCCTGCTCGGCTCGGCGCGTCTATTATGCTGCCCGGGCCGGCGAGCCAGAGAGGAGCCGGCCGCGCGGGCCGGGAGGGGACGGCTGCCGCAGCTGCCGAGGCCAAGTACGCCTTTCTCTTGCTTCCTTGCGCGCGCGGGGCGGAGGGCGGCACGGCGGCGACGGCGGGCCGGGCCGGCCGGGAGGGCGGGCGGGCGGGCAGGCCGGGGAGCGCGCTCCGGGCGCCCCGCGCAGGCCGCCGGCGAGTCCAGGGATCCGGGCGCCCCGGGTGCCGCTGCCACCGCCGCCTTTGTGCGCGGCCACGATGCAACAAAGCGCGGCGGCCGCCCGGGGCCCGCGCCCGCCTGGCCCGTCCGCGGCTCGGGCTCGGGGGCGTCGCCGTGGCCGGGGCGCGCAGCCGGAGTTGGCAGGGCCCCCCGCGCTCCTCCCGCCACCGCAGGGCTCCCCCCGCTCGCTCTGCCCGCCATCTTCCGAGCGGGGTGAGCGGGAGGCGGCGCTCGGGAAGCGGTGTCGTGCGCTCCCGGGCCGTGCTGGCTCCGTGGCTGCAGGCGGCTGGCGGGGGCCAGGCTGGGCTCTTCCCTCCCCACAGCCCGCGGCTGTGCGCGGGGGGCGGCTTGCACCGGGTCAGGCACCCCGAGCAGACTTGGAGCCGCTCTGAGTTGTGGATCGCGGCAGCCAGGCTCGCAGGACGCTAATCCCATCTTAATAATCGGGCAAGGTGGAGGTGGAGGCGTGGGGTGCTGCCTCTCTTTTCTCTGGGGGTGGGCACGGCATGACAGCGTGGCATAAGACCCCCCTGCGGGAGGAAGCCCCCCCACCCAAAGTCGCACACCCACACGGCCCTGGAGGGCTCCCCTGTGAATAAAACTGGGGCTGTGCACGGTCCTGTCTCCCCACCAGTTGCTCACGCGGGCAGGGCTAGGTTGGGGGGAGGGGGAGCGAGCCTTGGAGAGGTGAAAATGGGGGGCACCCAAAAGGGGTTGATTGTCAGCTGGGGCATGGCCTTGTCGTCCAACTTCCTTCTGCTCAGCTCAGTCGCCATTGACCTGCAACCCTTCATTTTGGATGAGAGATTTTCTGCTCAGGAGTGTCTTAATTGGCGTCCTTCCACGAAGATCTATGTGGGTTTTACCCCAAAGTTACACAGGAGTGATCTTATCAACCTCCATGGGCAAGCTAAGAGCTGAGTGGAGGAGGGGGAAGGGAGGAAGAATTCCTGCTCTTGCTAGCCCCTCCCTTCGAGGATTCTGAATAAAGTTTTCTTATCCCTGTTGTTTTGTAGACTTTCAGTCCTATTCTTTCCCAATGGGGGTCCTATCCCTGGGTCCCCTGGAGCGACCCAGGGTAGATCCTGACTCTAGGTGAAGTTGTGTGCGGTGGGAGAGGTTGTTTTGGCTTTTAAGGGGATAAAAAGCCTTGGTCCCCAGTGAGGATCAGTCCGAGAGGGTTAGGGACCTCCGTCCCCTCCCTCCAGGCAGCCCTGGGGCAGCCCGGGAATGTGGTCTCTCATTTGCAAATAAAGCTTAGTGTTTGCCATTTTCTGTCTTAATAAGTGCTGGCAGCTAGTGCGGGAGACTGGGCAGGAGGGCTCTTGAAGGCCCCTGTAACCTGAGGGCTTTGCACCTCAGTCCAAGGGTCTGGAATTCACCTCTAGCCTCTGAGCTGAGCTGCAGTACCAGCCCCAGCCCCAGCCCCAGCCTGGAAGTCCAGGGAGGACGGACTTCAGAAGTGTCCTCAGGGTACACATGCCTTGCTCAGTTCTTGTTTTGTTTGTAAGAAGTAGAGTACTGCCACGCATGCTTCGGAAGTGAGCTTTCAATAAAGGGCTGAATTTGTAAACACTCTGTTCCCGCCTTCTACTAGGAGAGGATCAGTCCTTGCAGGAAAGTGAAAGTGGAGGGGGGTGGGGGAGATGTTACACAGTGATCCGCCCAGCCCAGGGCTGCCACCCACCACTCCTTCCTGCACCCTCTTCCTCCAGCTGGGCGAGTTGCCAGCCCCAAGTCCAGTGCCCAGCAAGTGGTGAGGTGCATGGCCACTTCCTGGTTCTCGATGGCAAAGAGCCTGGGGGAGTGCCGGCCACAGCCCCCAAGTGGTTCCGTTGGTACAGGACTGACAGGACTGTTCAGCCTATAGGGGGGCCCTGGGGGCGGTGGGGCACCACCCAGACACCCTTCAGCAGCCATCGGACCTACCGGACCTACCCAAAGTTGCTTGCTCTCAAGGTGCTTAGTCTTGATTAAGTCATATGGGTTGGCAAAGGTGCCTGTTCCTTTTCTTGTCCTCAGGATCTTCGAGCACCTCGGCTTGAAGCAGCTATCACTGGACCTGGGCCACATGGCTTGGAGGTCAGAGGGACCAGACTGGCACATGCGACCGTTTGCACAGCCCCTGGCAGTCAAGTCCCCTGGCTCCTGCACCCTGCTTAGAGGATCCGCAACCCCTCCATCTGAGAAGTGGGGAGGCTTGCAGTCCTGTCTTGGGGTTACTCCCACCTGCAGCGTCCCTCCCTGGGGACAGAGTGTGTTTGGGGCAGAGATAACTTGAGCTGTGTGTTGTTTTTGTGCTGTGTTGACCTCTTTGGGACTTTTAAAATATATATTGGATAGAGACAGAAATTGAGAGGGAAAGGGGAGATGGGGCGGGGGAGAAAGAGACCTGCAGCACTGCTTGGAAAGCTTCCCCTGCTGCAGGTAATATATATATTTTTTATGAGAATCAGTTCTCCAGCTGACTGCTGGTTAGGATCTTTGTGACTGTACTGTGGGGCCAGGCCAAAACCATTTTAGCATTTTTGCAGACCACTGAAGTCTGAGAGAGACCATCAGGGGTTAAGTAGGGTCTGGGCTGTTCTTCCAGCACATTGGAGGCTGCTGTACTGGGGTACATGGCACCGGTTACCTCATCTAAGTATCCCTTGCGTGCCTGGCAGCTGAACTTGGCTTGGCGCTTGGTGTGATGTTGAGGCGCACACAGATAGGGCTGCAGTGGGGGCACCATGTGGCTACTGTGAGGCTGCGGGGCCTGGGAGCTCCCATCCCTGGAGCCTGGCTGTAGAGGAAAGATGACACTCGGCCTCTTGGCAGGAGAGTGTGTGCACAGTCTTGCAGGAGGGCTCTGGCTGAGCAGAAACTCACCAGGAGGAAGGACGCTTCTCTACACGGACTGAGAGGACCCTCCGACCCCAACACACACACACACACACACACACACACACACACACACACACACACACTTTATTAACAGGGCGAAAGATACATGATGTGACCAAGGGTGAGACGGGGCATGATCCTGCTGGGACAGGTGCTTGTCCTCTGCTCCTGCCATCTCATGGACACCTGAGGACATGGGCCAGGCACTCGGTGCTGCCCTGGGGTACAGCAGGAAGAGGTGGTTCAGAATTAACGGGGGTCCATTTTGGACTCAGGCAGAGCCCTCTGTGGTGGGGGTCACAGGGACCCTGTGCCCATCTCTGTAGAGGTAGATGCTCCCTGGCAGGCAGCATTCACGTTGATAGTGAGAGGGGAGCTCATGGGGGGGCACTGTCCCTCCAACCTCAAAGGCTGGTCTTAGTGGAGTGTCCCCGTGTTCTCTGGGTGACCCCTGTCAGGGTTCTGGGCTCCTACAGCCTTTCCATGGGCAGGAAGGTGTGTCCAGCTCCTGCTCTAGGGAAGCCTAGATATGGCTTCTGCATGGGGAGTCTGGTTTGGAGACCCCGCTAAGCCCCCGATTTACCCAAGGCTAATGCTACCTTCATGAGGGCAGGGCCAGTTGCCTCTTACTTTGGAAATGGACTGGGACTTGGTGCTCCTGGTCCCCCACTCTCCTTTGCCTTCAGTCTCACCTGCTAGATGGGGTGCTAGCTAACAGGGTGGGGTAGTCAATTTCCCAGTCCACCTTGCTGCCTCTTGGGCATCACTGGGGGGACACTGTATCCAGGTGGTCACTGGCCCTCCCCAGCAGGTGGCAGGAGTGGCTGTTGTATGTCTCTGGTCCTTAGTGTGGGTAGGGAGCTCTGGGTCCCCCAACCCTGACCCTTTGCAGTCCCAAGGGGTGGCTTCAGAGAGGCCTGGTAAGGCTGTACGGGTGGCTCTGTAGGGCCTGGCACAGGCGGCGCAGTGACTAGGCTCCAGGACCCTGACAACCAGGATGGTGACAGCACAGGCCAGGTGTAGGGCTTCAGGGCAGAGAGAGTATGTGGCCACCCCCTGGGCCCCAGAACAGCTTTGTTCTGGAAAGTGCTGGAGTTGGAGTCTCAGGCACATGACACTGAGCCCTGATGCTTAAAGCACTGACCCTGTCTATGTGGGACTGTGAGGGGCAGGGACAGAGAAATCAGTGGAACATGTCCTCCCCAGCACCCCTGGGCCAAGGGGCCTCCTAACACTTCCTCTTGCCTTACTGTGTCCTGGGGAGAGTTGGGGACGCTCGGTCTGCTGGCAGGGGGTGGGTGTTGTCTGTCCCATCTCTGGAGCCTCCTGTTGGTGTGTGTGTGTGGGGATTACACCTCTAGAAAGCAACCATGGTGTAGCATCTCTGTTCCTGGGATTGTTTTTCTGTATTGAGGGGTACCCTACCCTTGCCCCCTTTGGTTGAACTGTCACCACACTGCTGTTCCTGTAGCATGTTTTGGGGTACTGGTTGAGACTGACATCCCAACAAGAAGGGGCTCCTCAGAGGTGGGCTCCTACGGGTGGGAGGGTTGAGCGAGCCAGGGCTTCTAGGGTAGCCAAGGTGCATTCCTGTACATTGGGTGACCCTGGCCTGTTGGTGTTGGGGACCCTGCACTCAGAGAGCAGGGGTGCTGGGGCAAGTCTGGGCAGGGTCTGCGTGTCCCTGGAGTGGGTGCTGGGCTAGAGGCAGTAGCTGGTAGTATCCAGCAAGTGGGGCTCCCACCTGCCTGCTGCCTGCCCTTGGGCCCCTCGCTTGGCCCTCCCTGGTCTTGAAGAAGGCAGCTGGCCCTGTCTGTCTCCAAAGCCACCCTGCCTGCATAGATCTGGTTTCCTGTGGCTTGGGGGCCAGGCAGATGGCTGCTGCCTGTGTGGGGCTGCCTGTCCACCATTGGATGAGCTGGTCTTGTAGGATTGTCCCAGGATGTCCTGGCCTTCTCACTTTGTGCCCTTTCACCTCTGGGCCTGCACCTCCCCCTCCTCCATACGGAGCCCACAGGACCCCATCATGTCAAGAACAGAGGAGACCAGGGCAGTATGAGGCAGCAGACCCCTTGGGTTACAGAGCCCTCCCTCCTTCTTAGACTCCCCTGCTCAGGGGCTACCTCTCTGCAGGTCATTTTTGCTGGTGATCTGAGCAGGGCCAGGCACACCAAGGGATGATGTCTCCCCCCCATCTCTGCCTACATTAGGGTCGCTGTGTACACTGGGTGCTGCAGTGGCAGGGTGTTAGGCCATAATGGTCACAGGTAGGGCCCCCCATTTCTCCCGCATCTGTTGGGGGAACCCCAAAGACGGCCTGGAGTGTTTTTCTTTTTTTCTTCTTTTTTAAGAATTTATTCATTATTCGTGAGAGAGATAGGAGAGAGAAAGAACCAGATATCACTCTGGTACATGTGCTGCTACGGGTTGAACTCGAGACCTCATGGTTGAGAGTCCAATGCTTTAACCACTGGGCCACCTCCCGGACTGCTTCCTGGAGTGTTTTCTGACAGGCCCCAGGTCTAGTCAGTCTGCGGGGCTAGGTTGAGTCTTGTTCTGATTTCCAGCTCCAAAGAAGGAGTCAGCTCTCAGTCTAGTGGGCCCTGGGGAAGTAGCTGGGGAGAGACCCACTGCTGGGGGGGGTGTCGGGAGGGGTAGACCACCCCACCTGCATGTTGGCCTGCAGGCTCCTCCCCAAGTTCTAGCTCTTGGGGATCTCCCTGAACCCCAGCTCTGGGGTTTTCGCCTGGTGCTTGAGGGCTTTTGTGGTTTGCACATTTCCGCTTTGGGCAGTTCCAGATCCCCTCCATCAAAGGCAAGCTGTCTGACTTTCACCCAGATTTGCCTGTGCTGCTGCCCTGCTCTGGGAGAGGAACAGCAAGCAGGTCCCCTGAGCCTCAGTTTCTCCTGCCTTGCTATGCTTGACCCTGAGTGCACACTGCGTAAGGACTGTGCCATGTCCCCACAGCAGCACCAGCTTTGGGGTTGGGGTTTGGTAGGGTTGCTACAAGACAGGAGCCCTAGCATCATTTTGAGGGACTGCCCACCCTGAAGAGCATGTGGTCTATACCACAGGTCTGCTGCAGTGAAGGGGTGCTGGGTGCCGGTGCTTGGTGTTGGCTCGCCCCAGGAGGTCTGAATGTAGACCTCAGGCTCTTAACTCCAGCCCTGCCTGAGGCTCTTACACCCTCAACATGTGACATTGCCCACCCCCCCAGGGCAGGCGGGGGCCAGATGTTGCTTCTCACAGAGCTCAGGTGTCTTGTGTCTTAGAATATTCTGGTCTTAGAATACTGGAGTCCCTGACCTCCCCACCCCTACCCCCAGCAGTCCTGCTGTGTCCCAGCTGAATCCATCCCCCCTTCCTATCCTTTTCCCGGACAGGTGAGAAAGGTGCTGTCCCCCCAAGTTCCGGTTGTTATGCATAGGGGACACAGGAGCCTGAGCAGCTGAGGTAAAGGGGTCCACCCTCTTCTGGTGGTATGGAAGATTTCAAGCTGGGGGCACAGGGAGGAGCCCCCAGGTACACATCTGCCACTGGGATCATGCCTGTCCCATCCATGCCTCCATGCCCTATGGACTTCATTGATGAGCCCTTCAGGGCTTAGCTGGGGAAGATGAGCATGGAGAGAAATCATAACTGCAGCCCGGAATGTTAACATGGGTCTCAGTAGCTTAGCTTGCATTGGGTTGGTGAGGGTGTGAGCACCCCACTGTTCCCTACTTCCCATCAGCTGCATTTATGGCAAACCAGCTCCAGAGCCTCCTGCTGCCACCTCCCTCAGTACCCTTGGTGGCCAAGCCCAGGTGGCCAGGACTTAGGGGTGTCCTATGGGCCTTCTTCCCGGGGTGCCTCCAGTGGGTCAGCCAGCTGGGTTGGGGGGTCAGACTGGCCCAGGTTGTCCCCCCCACTGCCCAGGGCTCCTGCTGGCCTCTCCTCAGAGGAGGTTGCCAGTGGCCGAGAGTAGAGTAGACTTGGGAGGCCTTGAGCTTTATTATGCTCTGTCTGCCTGCAGTTTACCATCCTCCCTCCCCACGGAGCTGGCTCCTCAGCAGCCCCAGTGAGGAAGGCACGGTCAGCAAGGGACCTGTAGGACCGAGTATGTGTGAGCCCCCATTTCAGGCGGTGGAAGACAGCAGTGATGTCAGAGCGCATGACCTCTCAGCCACACACACCCTGCTGGGAGGACAGGGAGAGTCTGTGTGAGGAGCTCCTGTCCACAGCTTCTAGGGAACAGTGTGTCTCCTGGTGCTGGGTCCAGGGTGCCAAGGCTGTTCCTGGAGTCCTAGCAGCACCCCTCGATGCTTTGTCTGTGGAGCCCTGGGAGGGAAAGGTAGAGGCCCAGGTTGAGGGTCCGTATGGCAGCCTCAGCGTTTCCCCAAGCAAGCAAGCAAGGGTTTCCCGCTCGGGAATGGGAGCGAGTGTGTTCTGGGCTCAGTGATGGTGGACAGGGTGAACCAGGGTGCTCTGAAGGCTCCGTGTGTGGTATCCTTAGCTCGTGAGGCACTCATCAGTGTAAGGCCAGGATGAAGTGCCACCCACCCCTCCCCCAGATGTCACCTGGAGTCAGGGTTGATGTGCAGCCCCCCCCCCCCACTTTGGGCTCAGGCCCTGTGAACAAAAGTGGGGCCCTGGATTTCTCTTTATAAAAGATGGTGGGGGGGAGTCGGGCTGTAGCGCAGCGGGTTAAGCGCAGGTGGCGCAAAGCACAAGGACCGGCATAAGGATCCCGGTTCGAACCCCGGCTCCCCACCTGCAGGGGAGTCACTTCACAGGCGGTGAAGCAGGTCTGCAGGTGTCTATCTTTCTCTCCTCCTCTCTGTCTTCCCCTCCTCTCTCCATTTCTCTCTGTCCTATCCAACAACGACAACAACAATAATAACTACGACAATAAAACAACAAGGGCAACAAAAGGGAATAAATAAATAAAATAAATATTTAAAAAAATGAAAAAAAATGGTGACTTCACCATTTTAAAAAAAAAGATGGTGGGGGGTTTCATAGTGGGGTCACCTGCCTGAGTTCCCTTTGGAGGCATGCTGGACCATGGTGGCGTCTTCTCTGCCAGCCACGTGCTACGGGAATAGGTGGGGATGGAGGTGTGGCCTGCAGCTGCCTCTTCTCCAACCCTCCGCATTGGGTGAGGCCCTGGCCACCATCACCAACTAGAGCTGGTTCTTGTGATTACGATAGAACTTCACTCCCTCAAGAGGGTGTCGTCGCTCCTGTAGCCCATGCTTCTGAGAACCCTCGCCTGGCTCTGCTGGGTCCAGGTGCTAACTACTGCTTGTGAAACCCCCTACCCCCAAGCACCACAATTGCCAGGCCAAGAGTAGTGTCGAGTCAGCCTGTCACAGGCAGGCTGGTAGACCGTGCGCTGAGAGTGGCCCTGCTCCTATCTCACCCCCACAGCTCGCTCTGGTCCCACCCTCATGGTCCCCCCACCTGCCTGAGTGGCGCATCTCCTGTCTTCTCTTCATCTCACACACCCATACCACCCCTAGCTCCCACCCCCAACTCAGGAGCTGAAGTTAACAGTGGTTGAGAGTCGGGTGGTAGCACAATAGGTTAAGCGCAAGTGGCACAAAGTGTAAGGACCAGCATAAGGATCCCGGTTTGAGCCCCCAGCTCCCCACCTGCAGGGGAGTCGCTTCACAGGTGGTGAAGCAGGTCTGCAGGTGTCTTTCTTTCTCTCCCCCCTCTGTCTTTCCCTCCTCTCTCCATTTCTCTTCTGTCCTATCTAACAATGACGACATCAATAACAACAACAGTAATAACTACAACAACAATAAATAAGAGAAAATAAATTAAAAAAAAATTATAAAACAGTGGTTCTGTGATAGGTGAGGGTCAGCATGACTCTGACAAGTGGTGGGGACATTTATGGTGCCCACTGAGTGTGCTCAGGATACCTGCAGTGACCGGCCCCTCTTCTATGCCTGTTCAGGTGCTGGGGCCCGGAAATGGGATGCCACGCCCCCAAGGGGAGCACCGAGCACATCAGCACCTCCTTGAGCCGTTGCTGTGACAACTAGTGAGTGAGCAGCCGGAGAATGTCCACCACCACCGTGGTCGCCCCCACGGGCATCCCGGCAGCCCCGGGCCCTGTGAACCCGCCCCCCCCAGAGGTCTCCAACCCTGCCAAGCCAGGCCGCAAGACTAACCAGCTGCAGTACATGCAGAATGTCGTGGTGAAGACGCTCTGGAAACACCAGTTTGCCTGGCCCTTCTACCAACCCGTGGATGCCATCAAGCTCAACCTGCCTGTGAGTAGCTGCTTTGGCCTGCCTTATGTGCCCCCGTCCCCCGTACTGACTGCTCTTGTGGATTTGGCAAGGGTGCTGCCAGGCATGTTGGCCCATGGCCTGCAGTGACCAAAGAAGAGATGGATTGTTTGGGGTGTTGGGGGACTTGTGGCTTCATCAGGGGAAAAGATGGGGCCCTGTGGCCGGCGGGGTCAGGAGGTCAAAGCAGGGGAGCAGGGCCTCCATGTCTGCTCACTGCTCCAGGTCATCCCCTGCAGAATGATGCCTGTGTCCACTGAGGTTAGGGGCTCAACTGGTGAAGCTGCTTCCAGGAGCCACTGGTCTGACCCTCAGGCAGTTTTCTTGCTTGAAGCCCAGTTGGGAAACCCTGAACATTGTAAACAGCAGCCCTGGCTGGCGCTTGGAGCCTGGAGCCTGACCCTGCTCAGTCCCTGGCTCCATATTACCCCCTGATCATAGTTTGAGTGCAGGAGGGGCTTGGTCACATCTGTGACAAGCAGACCAGCTCTGGGGGCTGTCTCAGCTCCACAGCTCTGTGTCTGTGACAGTGGTCGCATAAAGCCCTTGGAGGGGTGAGGGGATTGACAGGAGATTGGATCGGGTCTGAGTGTTACCTCCTGCCCAAACTACACACCCACCTGTGCTTGGGTGACTAGATCTGGACCCTGCCCACCAACCAGCTCCCCCAGGAAGGCTGCTCTGTATACGGTCACCATGCTGGGGAATCTTGGAAATAGTTCTGTTGAACCCCCAGGTAACACATCAATCATCTCTTTCCTAGGATTATCATAAAATAATCAAAAACCCAATGGATATGGGGACTATTAAGAAGAGACTAGAAAATAATTATTATTGGAGTGCAAGTGAATGTATGCAGGATTTCAACACCATGTTTACAAATTGTTATATTTATAACAAGGTAAGAGGGTGAGTGCAGCATGGGCCCCGAAACTGTGTGTGTGTGCGTGCGTGTGTGAGAGACTGACCTGGCTCAAGGCTCCTCCTGGGCCATGGTGTCATGTGTGACTATCATGTGCTGCCCACCCTGGTCTGTGCCTTCTGTGGACCTCATTCCCATTGGCAGAAGAGGGAATTTAAAGAGCTCGTGTGTGTCCTTTGGTGAGGGGGGCTGATACATACCCCCAAAACGATCATACTGTGATGCAGAAATTCCATCATTCTTACTACGTGCACTTAACTGGGCCGGGTGTGCCACCGCGTGGCATCATTCAAGTGCTAAAGCAGCCACAGGAGGCTCCCATGTTGGATGGAATTTCTACCTCCACATATAATGCATCTCTTCATGATAAGGGGGACTCACGGATGGCTTTTAGCAAAAAGCAGGTTAGAGATGTTCCATGTAACTCTAGTTTTTGTTTTTTTTTTTAAGTATTTATAATTATGTGAGAAAGATACAGAGAAAGCTCATCTTGGCTGATGGTGGCACTGGGGACTGAACCTAGAACCTCACAGCCTCAGGCATGGAAGTCTTTTTTTTTTTTTTTTTGCCTCCAGGGTTATCGCTGGACTGAGTGCCTGCACTATGAATCCACTGCTCTTGGTGGCCTTCCCCCCCCCCCCACTTTTGTTGTTATTAGCTTGGACAGAGAGAAATTGAGAGAGGAGGGGAAAATAAAGAGGGGGAGAGAAAGACACCTGCAGACCTGTTTCACCGCTTGTGAAGCGACCCATGTGCAGGTGGGGAGCTGGGGGCTTGAATCCAGATACTTGCCTGGTCCTTGCGCTTCATACTATGTGTGCTTAACCCTGTGCGCCTTGGCATGGGAGTCTTCTGCAGAGCCCTTATGTAGTCTCCCCAGCCTATCTTTGTGGTATATTTAATAATTGTGGTCAAGTCTGTTTGACCAGAAAGCCGGCTGTGGGGAAGACTCTTCACGTGTTGAGTGGTGTTCTCTCTCTCCCTTTCCTTCTCCCTCTCTCTCTCTCTGTCTCTACCCGAGCACTGGCCAGCTCTGGTTTATGGTGGTCCCAAACCACACAGATATTTATTTCTTTACATTTTTTCAAGATGGATTTACTGTGTGAGAATGTGCTTCACACACGACAGAGTGAGGAGCCAGAGCCCCAGTCTGGTGTGAACTGTGCCTGGGTCTCAGGCATGCAAGTAATTTCCCCAGTTAACACAGATTTCTTAAAGGCTTATTTACTGTGCATATGTGAAAAAACTCCACGAAAGAGAGAGAGAGAGAGAGACAAGCCAGAGTACCGTTTTAGTACTTGTGACACTAGAAAGCAAACCAGGAACCTCCAGCCTGAAAGTTGATGGCTCTGCCAGTTGGGTTGTTTCTGTAGTCCAGAAGACATTTAGAGATTTATTTATTTAAATTCTTTTTGTATTTATTTATTTATTCCCTTTAGTTGCCCTTGTTGTTTTATTGTTGTAGTTGTTGTTGTTACTGATGTCGTTGTTATTGGATATGACAGAGAGAAATGGAGAGAGGAGGGGAAGACAAAAGGGGAGAGAAAGACAGACACCTGCAGACCTACTTCACTGCCTGTGAAGCGACTCCCCTGCAGGTGGGGAGCCGGGGGCTCGAACCAGGATCCTTCCGTGGGTTCTTGCGCTTTGCGCCACATGCGCTTAACCTGCTGCGCTACTGTCCAACTCCTGAGATTTATTTATTTAATGAGAAAGAGAAACAGATCATTGCTGTGGTACATCTGATGCTGGGGATAGTAGTTGAGACCTCATGCTCTTGGTCTAATGTCTTTTTTAAAAACATTTATTTATTTATCATTTGATAGAGACAGATAAATTGGGAGGGGTGGGGGAGATAGAGGGGGATAGAGACAGAGAGACACCTGCAGCCCTGCTTCTCCACTCGTGAAGCTTTCCCCATGCAGGTAGGACCAGGGGCTTGAACCCAGGGCCTTGCACATTGTTATGTGTGTATTTAACCAGGTGTGCCACCACCTGGCTCCTTTTGGGTCTAATGTTTAGCCACTGCACTACCTCCTGATTGACCCAACAGATTAAATTTTTTTTTTTTTGAAGATTTGTTTGTTAATGAGAGAGAGAGAGTGAAAGAACCAGAGTATTAACTCTGGCACATGGGTGCTGGGGGTTGAACTCAGGATCTCATGCTTGAGTGTCCAATGCTTTCCCCACTGTTCCCCCTTCTAGGTCCACAACAAGTTTGCAAATAAATGTTTTTCATGAGATACAGCCAGTGATACTTTCTGCAAATGCCTGGCTCCTTTCCCAACATGTAACCATAGCTCTCCCTGTGTCTTCAGCCCACAGATGACATAGTGCTAATGGCCCAAGCCTTAGAGAAAATTTTTCTGCAGAAAGTAGCCCAGATGCCCCAAGAGGAAGTTGAATTACTACCCCCTGCTCCCAAGGGCAAAGGCCGGAAACCGGCTGCGGGAACCCAGAGCACAGGTAAAGAAAAGAGTAGATGGATGGTGGATGGGTGTGGGCAGATACACTGTGTCCCCTGGGTCCCTTGGCTCCTGTCTGGGACCTGGTGGCAGCACTGAGATGATCCTGTGATGGTGGGACTATTTGTCCATTCTGCGGAGGGACTCATGACCTCACCGTAGTCCCAACCCTACTCTGAGTCCACTTGTTCCAGAAGCCTGGACAGACGCCATGGCCTTCATGCCCTCCTAGGGCTCTGTAGCCCATGTTGTGTTCTCTGTGACAGGAGTGGGCTGTGTTACCTATTGGGGAGCACAGGGAGGACCAGTATGGACACCTGGCTGGGAACCTGGAACCCAGATGCATCCTGATGGGGAGAGGCTGCTGGGTCACTCATTGGGGTCATTCCAGCTGGAGATAGGCACTCAGGGGCAAGCTGTTGGTTTGAGGAGCACCTGCAGGGGCAGCCCCGATACAAGACAGGGCTGGGTTCTCTGCTAAAGGGGCTCTTTTCCCCTCTGACATGCCCCAGAGGTTTCTAGACATGTCAGCCTCTCTCTCCCTGGCTGGCAGAGCCTTACACACTCAACCTCTTTTCTTGTCTCCAAGGTACGCAGCAAGTGGCGGCCGTGTCCTCGGTCTCCCCGGCGACCCCCTTTCAGAACGTTCCCCCCACTGTCTCCCAGACACCCGTCATTGCTGCCACCCCTGTGCCAACCATCACTGCAAATGTTACGTCAGTCCCCGTACTCCCAGCTGCTGCCCCGCCTCCTCCCACGACACCCATCATCCCTGTGGTCCCACCCACACCGCCTGTGATCAAGGTGAGCCAGGGGTCCAGGACCCAGAAGGTGGCCTCCTCTGCCTCTCTCCCCAGGTGTTGATGGCTTTTCACACAGGGGGCTGTTCTCTCTGCTCCTTGCAAGGTGGCCCAGTGCTCCCAAGCAGGTGGGGGCTCAGGGAGCTGAGGTCACACAGCTGGTATAGGTGGGCCATGCTTAACCACAGACTGGCTGGCCTCAAAACCCTAGCCTTGCAGTGCTTCGGGCCAGGGGGATGAGGGCCAAAGGTGAGGGATGGAGGGTGCCTTAGGGTCTTAGTGGTAGGGGAGAGCAGGCTGGCAGTCAGCTGCACCCAGCTGAGTGCAGGTGAGGTGCCAGCCCCTCGGCTCCCGCAGTTCCCGCTTCCTCAGTGCTCCTTAGCCCCAGTGCCTGTGTGTCTGCATCCCCTGCTTTCTGGGGGCTTCTCGAGGTAGGGCCCATCCTGGCCCAGTCAGGGATTGGAGGGTCTTACCCCCAGCCCCGCCCCCCCAATCTGATGTCTGTCGTCTTCTTCAATTTAACCCTCACAGCGGCCCAGTGGGGCAGACAGTATTTGCCCCATGTTACAGATGAGGAAGCAGGCACTCAGAGGGGTTACATGGCTCTCTCAAGGTAAACGCCACCCCGCCTGCTCTCCCTACCCTGTGGCCTTCTCTGCCTGTGCGTCTGGATGGCGCCTGGCCAGGCTGCTTCTCCCCGGCCCTTGGCTGGTTTTGGAGCATGTCCCATTCGTCATGGCCAGATGAGCCCGCAGCCCTCGGTGGCACACACTTGACATCCTGTGGGCCCCTCCCTGCCCTGGGGATGGCAGCTCCCCAGCCATGCCACTGTGCTGGAGCCTGGTACTGCCTGAGCTGAGGTGGGGGAGTGCTCTGAGCTGGTCTTGAGGAGGACCAGGCCCCAGGGCCAGGCTATGGCCCCAGAAACACGCTGGACCAGGACCTTGGCTCGTGCTGATATGTCCCTCAGAGGTCCTGCCCTGCCCCACCCCTCAGCATCTCTGTGGGTGCAGTGCTGACCATCCACTCACTGTGCCCCCGGGCTCCTTGGTCCTGACCTGCCACCACTGCCCAGCTCCTGCCCGCATGCCCTCCTGCCTCCTGCTTCCTGCACAGCTGCCTGTTTCCACAGAGCCTGTTTGAGACCCTGGCAGGGGGCTTCCCCAAGGCCTGTAATGGCAAGGAGCTCCTCTCCTTTGCTGTTCCTGAGCCTGGGTCCCACTTGGGGTCACAGCCAGCTGTGGAGGCCTTGGGCTCACAGCTGGTCAGGGCTGCTGGGCAGCTGCCGGTGGCTGCATGCTGTACCTCAGGGTGTGGAGGCCCCAGAGCTGGGGTGACTCCTTGGCCCTGGCAGTGCCCTATCGTTTGGAGCCCTCCCCACCACCAGCTGTGTGACCTTGGGACCCTCTCCTGCAGGAGCAGCTCGGGCAGGCATGATGTGGCTTCCCTGGGCGGGGTGGGTGGTCCAGCTCTCAAAGTGCTCCTGTCCCACGTACCTGGGTCGCATCTTCACCGCCCGCTCCCCTGTTGCAGAAGAAGGGTGTGAAACGGAAAGCAGACACCACCACACCCACCACATCCGCCATCACCGCCAGCCGCAGTGAGTCACCCCCACCACTGTCGGACCCCAAGCAGGCCAAGGTGGTGGCCCGGCGGGAGAGTGGGGGCCGTCCCATCAAGCCCCCCAAGAAGGACCTGGAGGATGGTGAGGTGCCCCAGCACGCGGGCAAGAAGGGCAAGCTGTCGGAGCACCTGCGGCACTGTGACAGCATCCTCAAGGAGATGCTGTCCAAGAAGCACGCTGCCTACGCCTGGCCCTTCTACAAGCCAGTGGATGCTGAGGCCCTGGAGCTGCATGATTACCATGACATCATCAAGCACCCCATGGACCTCAGTACCGTCAAGGTACGGTGGTGGCATCCTTGTTGCACTGGGAGTGGGTGCTGGGCTATGGGCAGCTGGTGGGGCTGCGGTGGCCATGTCTGTGTGACCTTGGTGTCAGGCCACCTGCCCTGTCTGCATCCTGGGTATTTGCTGTGGCCACCAGTGGCACAAAAGGGTCTCATCAGGCTGAGATAAGCAGGGCCCAGAAGCAAAGAGGAATTCTGCCTGCTGGTCACAAAACACCACTCCACGCTGTCATTTATTTACCTGGGCCAGCTTTCATTCCATGCTTCCCTTTTCCCATCCTGGTACATTTTCAGGTAACAGACAAGTGGGACTCTAGGGGTGGCACTTTTGTCCCCACAGGAGGGAAGGTGGCAGAGCAGAGACGTGGAGCCTGGCCCTCTTGTCCCATTCTAGCACTTCCCAGGGTCTTGCTGTAAGTCAAAGCCACTTGGGTCCAGGGTAAGAGTGGGATAGAGCCCATCTGTGATGGCAGGACCCTGGCTGGGCTAGGTCCTGAGTACCTGCAGAGGGGCTCCAAGCTCCTGGTCTGCCTTGGGCCTGGCACCCCTGCCCCCTGATGTGAATCAGCCTGGTCTAATGTGTGGTATTGTGAGGAATGCCATGGCAAAAGAGAAGCTCTGTCTGTCTCTGTCTCTTCTCCTTCTCCTCCTTCTCCCCCTTCTCTCCCTCTCTCTTTCTGTCAGGTTTAGGCTAGGGGCTCAGCTGCTTTGACACCAACCCGGGGCAAATTCCCCTTGGAAGCCTGTGGGCTCGGAGGCCAGATTGACCCGGCTGTCCAGGGCCATGGTCTTGATGATCCAGCACAGGGTTGGTCAGCCTGGTGGGTCTGTGGTGGCCACTGAGAAGGCTGCAGCCCTCTAAGTCCTATCACAACCCACAATGTCCTTCCTGCCTCCACTAGAGCCTGCCACTGTGCCTGTCTTTCCTCGTGAGTCGCTCACCCACGTGGCCGAGACCAGAGACCAGAGGGTGGTGGTGAAGGTGGAAGCCCAGCAGTGGCAGGTGGAGAATAGCCCCCCCCCCCATCGTGTATGCTTAGGCCTCAGCTTATTCCTCAGCCCCAGGAGAGTGGCCATTGGTCAAACTGGGACCAGAACTCAAGAGTCTCAGAGAGATCTGTGCACCTTGTGTGCCAGCTGGATCTCCATGTCTGGGCCACTCTGCTCCAGTAGGAAGGCCATACCAGGGGCCAGGGCCATGCAGCATAGGCACTACCGGGGCATTCTCCAAGGGTCAGGGTAGGGCATGCACTGAGACTGGGTTCTGGATGTATTCAGCCCCTCTGTAGGTCCAGGATGCTGGTAGGTAGGGTCCGACTCAGTCCATGTTGCAGTACAGACAGACACCCTCAAAGGGCCCTGACTGATGAGCTCTAGAAGTTGTTCCACGGTGGGGTGCTCCTCCTCTCCAGGCAGCTTACCTTCTTAAGTGTGTCCCTAACGCTGCCACCTTGTGGCGTGTCTTACATCTCACGCCCAGTTACTTGTGTGTTACAGAAGAAGATGGACAGCCGCGAGTATCCAGACGCCCAGGGCTTTGCTGCTGACATCCGGTTAATGTTCTCCAACTGTTACAAGTACAACCCCCCAGACCATGAGGTGGTGGCCATGGCCAGGAAGCTCCAGGTAATGCAGGATTCCCAGGGTGGGGGGGGGGGCACAGGGCTGGCACTGCAGAAAGACACCAGTGTCTCAGGACATCCACTCTGGAAGGCTGATGGCCAGCAGAGTGATGCTGAGAGGCCCTTGGTGGCCAGCAGGCCACCACAACCTTCCAAGAGTGCTGACTCAGGGCAGTGGGCACCTGTTCAGGCGGGAGGGAGAGAGGAAGAGTGGGTGGAGGCGGGCACAGGCTAATTGCTGGGGCCTGGGGCTGCTGTCTGGGTGCTGCTTGTTTGCACATGTGTGCAGCCTTCTGGTTTTCTGACAACAAAGGCAGACGGCACGTGGGAGGAATGTGGGAGCTGTTGGCAAGTGTAAGGAAAACAGTGCTTGGGACTGGCCTTCGACGCAGGGGCCTGCCATCCTCAGACACATGCCTCACAGATGTTTGCGTGCGCGCGTGTTCGCCCATGTGCGTGACCTGCTGCCAAAGGCCGGCCGCCCCCATGCTTTTCTCTACAGATCAATACACGGAATCCCTCAGTGTGAGCTGTTGCTTTTATTTATTATTATTTTTTTTACATTTTATTTTTTTATATTTATTTATTCCCTTTTGTTGCCCTTGTTTCATTGTTGTAGTTATTATTGTTGTTATTGTTGTAGTCATTGTTGGATAGGACAGAGAGAAATGGAGAGAGGAGGGGAAGACAGAGAGGGGGAGAGAAAGACAGACACCTGCAGACCTGCTTCACCGCCTGTGAGGTGACTCCCCTGCTGGTGGGGAGCTGGAGGCTTGAACCAGGATCCTTGAGCAGGTCCTTGCGCTTTGCGCCACTTGCGCTTAACCCACTATGCTACCGGCCGACTCCCTGTTGCTTTTACTTTAAAAAGCACCAGCGTTTCATTTTAGTATTGTTGTTTTTAAAGACATGCCTATTTTCTGAGGGGGAGGGAGCATCTGCTCTGCACATAGCATTCCAGCCAGCGCATTACCCTGGGGCCTCAGGCAGCACGTCCTGCACCTTCTTGCTGAGCCACCTTCCTGGCCACTGTTCCATTTTTAATTCTGTTGCTGGTGAGTGAACTCAGCCTTGTGTGTGCTCATTGAGCCGAGCATCATTCCTGGGTCTGATGTCTCCGTTTTTTATATAGAGGGAGGCAGGAGAGACACCATGGAACCACTCCACTATCTACGGAGCTTTTCTAGTGTTGGCCATGGTGGTCCCATGTGTGTAGGAGCTTGAACCCAGGACCTTCTTCATGGTAAAGGGCATGCTGTATTGGGTCAGCCATCTCCTGATCCCACCAACACTTTTTTCCCCCCTTTATTGGGGGATTAATGTTTTACATTCAACAGTAAATACAATAGTTTGTACATGTATAACATTTCCCAGTTTCCCATATAACAATACAACCCCACTAGGTCCTCTGTCATCCTTTTTGGACCTGTATTCTCCCCCCGACCCATCCCAGAGTCTTTTAATTTGGTGCAACATGCTAATTCCAGTTCAGGTTCTACTTGTGTTTTATCTTCTGATCTTGTTTTTGAACTTCTACCTATGAGCACATTTTTAAAAAATATTTATTTATTCCCTTTTTTTGCCCTTGTTGTTTTATTGTTTTAGTTATTATTATTGTTGCTATTGATGTCGTCGCTGTTCAATAGGACAGAGAGAAATGGAGAGAGGCGGGGAAGACAGGGGGAGAGAAAGATAGACACCTGCAGACCTGCTTCACTGTTTATGAAGTGACTCCCCTGCAGGTGGGGAGCCAGGGGCTTGAACCGGGATCCTTATGGCGGTCCTTGCACTTTGCACCACCTGCGCTTAACCCACTGTGCTACTGCCCGACTCCCAGTATATTTTTTATTTTAATGAGAGAGAAACAGAGGAAGTACAGAGAAAGATAACAGAGCACTGCTCAGCTCTGCCTTACGGTGGTGCTGGGGGGTTGAAGTTGGAACCTCAGAGGGTCAGGCCTGAATAGTCTTTTGTATAACTATTATTTGTGTCCACAGCCCCTCACCAGAATTTTAACTGTTGTATCATCAGGCTTTTTTTTTTTTTGGGGGGGGGCAGGGGCCGCAAAAGGCAAAAGCGATGACCAGGTATTCTCTGAGTACTGTTTCCTTTCTCCTGGACCCTGAAGGTTTTGTATGGTGTCCCTAGCTCTTTGTTCAGAGCATTTTGAATGTCCTGACCTGATCATCTCTGACCACCCAGAGCCCAGACAAAGGTTGAGGAGAAGCCCGGTGTTTCTGACTGCCTATGGGGGCAGGGGCCTGTGTGCCGGCTCTGGAGACTTGGCAGAACTGTCCTGCAAACCCTGGCATCCCTGGAGGAATCCACCAGAACTAGGCCTACTGTGTCTTGAACCCAGATAACTGCAGGACACAGTGCAGTCATTGTTCTGTCAGTCAGCTGTGCTCCGGCCAGCTCATGAGGAAGCCAGGCTATGCCAGTTGCAGACAGCAAGCAGGGCAAATAGCAGCTCCGATTCCCATGCCATGGAGGGCATGCTCCACCAGGAGGGTGAGGATGAGGCCTAGCCATCATTTCTGGTGACCACATGGTGACTGCAGACTCAGCTAGTTAGTTGTAGCTCGTGGATTAGAGGACGTGACCGTTTGGTGAGAGCCTGCTCAGCGGGGCTGCAGTGCATCTGCAAACTAGATTGAGGTGTGCGCATATGCAGAGAAGGGTCTCCCCATTCTTGTGGTCTCTCTGAGATGAATTGGGGCTGCCTGTGGGTGGGACCTCCCTGGAGAATGCACCCCTGGGCGCTCTGTGTGGGTCTCACAAAGGACTTTGTTTGCAGAGATAGTTTGGGCAGGACAAGCCTTTCACATTTTGAGCCAACTCGTGGTGCTAAGTTGCAGATCGCTGTGCTGCTACCATGAGTCAGGGTGGAGAAATGGGGTGATATAAAGATTCCCAGATACACGTGGCTGGGGCTCTCCTGAGAACTTAGTGCTCAAAGTCATGTGCTCGTTCTTTAAATTATCTTTATTTATTGGATTGAGACAGCCAGAAATCGAGAGGGAAGGGGGAGATAGGGAGGGAGAGAGACAGACACCTGCAACACAGCTTCACCACTTGCAAAGCTTTCCCCCTGCAGGTGGGGAGCAGGGGCTCAAACCCAGGTCTTTGCATATTGTAACATGTATGTTCAACCAGGTGCTCCACCACCTGACTCTGAAGTCATGCACTCTTAACTGGCCCTGAACCAGAGGCTGGAGATCCCTGTCTCCTCTGGGGACTTGCAGCTGCTTTCTAGAAGGCTGTCTCTGGAAGCCCTATATCCCTGCTTCAGTGCCCACTGGGCCCCAGGGAAGGAGAGCAAGCTGGGGCATGCTCGGATGGGGGGGCGGGCTGTAGGGAATTTCGAGTGGACCGGACCATAGGCAGCCTGTTCTTCCACAGGACGTTTTTGAGATGCGTTTTGCCAAGATGCCTGATGAGCCCGCAGAGGCTCCCACACTGCCTGCCCCCACGGCCCCCGTGGTCAGCAAAGGCACCGAGAGCAGCCGCAGCAGTGAAGAGAGCTCCTCGGACTCAGGCAGCTCAGACTCGGAGGAGGAGCGGGCCACGAGGCTGGCGGAGCTACAGGAACAGGTGAGCAGTCAGCTGGGGGAGCAGTGCTGAGACCTGACTCACCACGCAGCAGTCTGGGACCCCAGGGATCTATGTGGTTCTGGTGGGCCTGGCTGCGTTCTCAACTCCAGGAAGTTCTGTGGGCACTAGTAGAAAGCGTGTCCTCAGTGGGAGTGGAAGTGTCCCCCTCCTGCCTCTGATTAGCTTTACACACCTACCCCTCTGTGCTTGGCAGCCAGCAGGTGCTACTTTCTAAGGCCTAAGGCAAGAAGCTGAGAGAGCAAAAGGGAGATGTTCGTTCCTTCACCAAGGCAATGCTGGGCCTCCCGGGAGGGCCAGCTCCTCCATTTGCCAGGGGCCACAGAAGCCCTTTGCTCAGCTGTTCCTACAGCATTGTCTCCCAGTGCCCTTTTTTTTTTTTTTTTTTTTAAGATTTTTATTTGTTAATGAGGAAGATAGGGGGAGAGAAAGAACGAGATGTCACTCTGGTATATGTGTTGCTTGGGGATTGAATTCAGGACCTCATGCTTGAGAGGCCAATGCTTTTATTCACTGCGCCATCTCCTAGACCACTTTTTCTTAACTTTTTTTTGTTGTTATTTTTATTTGATAGAGACAGTCAGAAATTGAGAGGAAGGGGGAGATATAGAGAGGGAGAGAGACAGAGGAGACACCCGCAGTCCTGCTTCACCACTTGTGAAGCTTTCCCCTTGCAGGTGGGGACTGGGGGCTTGAACCTGGGTCCCTACACATTGTAACATGTGTGCTCAACCAGTTGCACCACCACCCAGTCCCCCTCATTCATTTTTTTAAAAGTTTATATATATATTTTTTCCCTTTTGTTGCCCTTGTTTAGTTATTATTGTTGTTGACATTCATTTTTTAAATAGAGAAAGGCAGAGAAAGAGACCACAGCACCAAAACTCCCTTCAGTGCAGTGGGGGCCAGTCTTGAACTTCATTTAGACACATGGCAAAGCAGTGTGCTATCCAGTGAGCTATTTTGCTGGGCTGTAAAAATGCAGTTTTGGGAGTCTGGCGGTAGCGCAGCGGGTTAAGCGCAGGTGGCGCAAAGCGCAAGGACCGGCATAAGGATCTCGGTTTGAGCCCCCGGCTCCCCACCTGCAGGGGATTCACTTCAAGCAGTGAAGCAGGTCTGTAGTCAATCTTTCTCTCCCCCTCTCTGTCTTCCCCCTCCTCTCTCCATTTCTCTCTGTCCTATCCAGCAACGACGACATCAATAACAATAATACTAACTACAACAATTAAATAATAAGGGCAACAAAAGGGAATAAATAAATAAATATTTTAAAAATAAGGGCAACAAGAGGGAATAAATAAATTTACAAAAAAAAACTTAAAAAAAAAAAAGCCCAGCTGCCTCAGCAGCCTGAGGTGGCAAGGGTGGAAGTGGGCTTGCTACTGACTGCTTCCCCGCCTGTCTGCCTTCCAAGAGTGAGTGTGGTAGGGGGCACTCCTAATGCCGTCCCATAGCCCCAGCTGCTCCAGGACCCCAGCCCCAGCTGCCCAACTGAACCACCTGCCCTTTTGTAGCTCAAGGCTGTGCACGAGCAGCTGGCCGCCCTGTCTCAAGCCCCAGTGAACAAGCCAAAGAGGAAGAAGGAGAAGAAGGAGAAGGAGAAGAAGAAGAAGGACAAGGATAAAGACAAAGAGAGGCACAAAGCCAAGTCCGAGGAGGAGAAGAAGGCCAGGGCGGCCCCACCTGCCAAGCAAGCCCCGCAGAAGAAGGCTCCAGCCAAGAAGGCCAACAGCACCACCATGGCCAGCAGGTGGGCACCTGGGCTGGTCACCTAAAGATGGGGGAGGTTGGAATTGGGGGGCTGGGACTTTGCAGGACTTCTCTGCTAGGAAGATGGTGGGGCTCTGGAGGGTACCAGCACCTCCCCCACCCAACCCTAGCCCTCTGTGGGGCTGACCTTCACTGGGCATGGGAATAGTTATTCTGCCTGGGGGTGGGGTGGGGGGATTGGTCAGCATCACAACGTTTTGTAGCATTTTTTCCCTGAGTTTTACTTGGGGGTGGCGACAGTGGGCACTGGCAACTGAGCTGAGCTGAGGGCAGGCCTGGGCCTAGATTCAGCTCTGATGAGTTGAGTCTCATTAGCTCCTTCTGTGGCCAGTGGCCCTGAGGGATGCCTACCACTGTCCCTGAGCAGGGTCAACACACAGCCTAAAGGACAGTAGAAGGTGTTCCATGTGGGGGCTGGGTCGGGGGCACCACAGCTGGAACTGGGAAGGGGGCCAATGGTATTTGAAGATGGAGGTGTCATCATGGTTTCAACTGAAGGAGGCTGGGTCCTTGGCTGGCAGAGAGTGGACTCGTGAGAGGCAGGACTTGGGGGGGGGGCTGTGTGGAGGTCACAGTGGTTACTCAGGCAAGAGTGGGCCCAGGGGTGATGGAGCTGGAAGCTTTGAGAACTGCTTGGGGCACAGTGGCCAAGCTGAGGCAACTGGAAGTAGAAGGGGCATGTTGGAGTGAGGGCCAAGGGATTTTTGGCCACTAGGGTGGCAGGGGTGCCATCAAGATGGGACAGTAGGAATAGTCAGGAGGTATTCTTAACTTTCCTTTCTGGAGTTGGAAGCATTAGTCAGGTCTTGTGACCTGTCAGTGCTGACCTCAGAAATGAGTTGGGAAGTGTTGTCTTCTGTTTCCTGGGATAGGTTTAGAGAATTGTTATCAGTCCATAAATGCTAGACATCACTTTCTGAATGGAAATATTGACAAGACTATAGGATAAGAGGATACATTTCTACACAGTGCCCACCTCCAGTGCTCCATATCCAATCCCCTCCCTTGATAGCTTCCCTATTCATTATTCCTCTGGGAGTATGGACCCAGGATTTTGTTTGTTTGTTTTTTGCCTCCAGGGTTTTCTTTGGGGCTCAGTGCCTGCACTACAAATCCACTGCCCCTGGTGGCCATTTTCCCCATTTTTGTTGCCCTTTTTATTGTTGTCATTGCTGTTGTTGTTGGATAGGACAGAGGAAAATCGAGGGAAGACAGAGAGGAAGAAAGATAGACACCTGCAGACCTGCTTTACCGCTTGTGAGGCGACCCTCCCCTGCAGGTGGGGAGCCGGGGTCTTGAACTGGGATCCTTACACTGGTCCTTATGCAGGGAATCTGGTACTTTGGGGCCTCAGGAATGAGAGTCTGTTTGCATAACTATTATGCTATCTACCCTCTGCCCATGTTGGAAGGTTTTTGATCATGAGTTTAGTTTTCCTCCTCCTCCTTTTTAAAATAGAAATTGAGAGAGGGGCCGGGTGGTGGTGTACCTGGTTAAGCACACATATTACAGTGCACAAGGACCTAGGTTCAAGCCCCTGGTCCCCACCTGTAGGAGGAAAGCTACATGAATGGTGGAACAGCGCTGCAGGTGTCTCTCTGCTATCTCCCCCTCCCTTCTCAGTATCTATCTAATGAATAAATAAATAAAAATCTATAAAAAAAAAGAAAGAAAGAAGTTGAGAGGGAAGGGAAAAGATAGACAGAATGATACCTGTAGCACTAGTTCACTGCTTAGGAAGCTTCCCCTTACAAGTTGAAACTAGAAGGAGCTTGAACCTGAATCCTTGCATGTGGTGACATGTACACTGTACTAGTTGCACTATCACTTAACTCCCCTTTTTTTAAATGAAAAGTTACAGTTATTTATTCATTAAGGGGTGGGGAGATAGAGTATGCCATAGTATCACTATGGCTCATGTGATGTCAGGGATTAAACTTAGGACCTCATGCTTGAGGTCCATCTTCTGCAAGTGGGGACAAGGGGTTAGAAACCCAGGTGCTGGGAGTCGGCAGTAGCACAGTGGGTTAAGCGCACGTGACGCAAAGCGCAAGGACCAGCGGAAGAAAACCTGGGTGCTCAGGGTAGCGTGCATACCACTACCTCTACCAGTGGCTTCACCAATGGTGGTTGTTGTTTAAGGTTTACTTATTAATTAAAGTGAGATAATAAGTAGAGGAAAGAGAATAAGAGCACCATTCTGGCATATATGAGGCCAGCTATTAAACTAGAAACCTCACACTCTAGAGTCTAATGCTTTATCCACTGCACCACCTCCCAGGCTACTACTTCAGTTCTTTTAATAGATACAAGCCAGGGCATCTGTTTCTTCTAGAATTAATTTTGGTAGTATGTGCCTTTCTAGTTGTTGTTCTCTTTGACCTAAATTGTGAAACTTGTGAGCATGGGCTTGTTTATCATTTTCTCTTGCAATCCCTTTCATGTCTGTAGGCTGCAGGATAGTGTGTGTGTGTGTGTGTGTGTGTGTGTGTGTGTGTGTGTGTGTGTGTGTGTGTGTGTGTGTGTGTGTGTGTGTTTGCACTTGTCCTTTTCAAATAGTAGCCTTGGTGGGTTCATAGGTCTAGGTGTAGCTGGATTTAGAGGATAGGTCATCAGGCAAGAGTGTCAACTTGTTTTCCCTCTTTCTTTCATTATTTCTTTTTAAGAATTTTAAAAATACATTTTATTTTATTTTATGAGAGAGAGAGATCAGGACACTGTTTAACTCTGGCTTATGGCAGTGCAGGGGATTGAATCTGGGACTTTGAGAGTTTTTTTTTTTTGTATCACCACTATGCTATCTCTCCAGCCTTCATCCTATGCCACTGACAAGTGTATCCAGGAAGGACGCTTTTTAAAAATTATTATTCTTTCTTTATTGGAGGATTAATGTTTTAAAGTTAACATTAAATACAGTAGTTCGCACATGCACATCTCCCAGTTTTCCATATAACAATACAACCCCCACTAGGTCCTCTGCCATCATGTTCTAGGCCCCCACCCAAATCCACCCCAGAGTCTTTTCCTTTGGTGCAGTACACCAACTCCAGTCCAAGTTCTGCTTAGTGTGTTCTCTTCCGATATGGTTTTCAACTTCTACCTATGAATGAGATCATCCCATATTCATCGGAAGAATGCTTTTGAAGCTTGACTGCAATGAGATTTGTCAGGAGGACTGCATGGCATCCTGTCCTATAGGTTGTGACAGATGGGGGTTGGCATACTGGACAAGCAGTGCGGAAGCTGACAGCATAAAAGGCAGTGCCAGTATCGCGTGGTGTAAAGGTACACACAGAGTCAGTGCAGAGGCAGCACAGTTCACCAGTCCCCACTCCCATCCCAAGCAGGCGTGGCATGCTTGTAGATACAAGGCCACAGAGTAAGAGATGCTGTTTCCTTTCCTTTGTTCCTGACATTGGACCCCACAGCACCATCCGTGTGGTGTTGGGGTGCCATTTCTGAACTCCATGCATAGCAAGGCAATTATCTTACCCACTGACCTCTCTCTAGCCCCCCAAATCATATTAATGCTCAAAAACAAAGGGGCTAAACACAGAATAATTGTTAGCAATAAATATCTAAACAAATAGATAACCAAGTGTATGTTAAGCCCTTTAATAAACTAGATACATGCATCTGGCATTTTTAGCTTTTCTCTAAGGGGAAAGAATGGAAGAGTTGAGGAAAGAAAAGGAAGTAAGGAAAGAATTAAATATCCCATTTCTGGGTGTTTGTGCATAAGACCTGAAACCAGGATTTGAAAAAATATTAACCCCTTGTTCATTGTGGTACTATTCACAGTTGCCAAAATGTCATTGTTCTTTCTTTCTTTTTTTTTTTTTTTATAAAAAGAAAACACTGACAAAACCGTAGGATAAGAGTGGTACAACTCCACATAATTCCCACCACCAGAACTCTGTATCCTCCCCTGATAGCTTTCCTATTCTTTAACCCTCTGGGAGTATGGACCCAGGATCATTGTGGGATACAGAAAGTGAAAGGTCTGGCTTCTGTAATTGCTTCCCTGCTGAACATGGGTATTGACAGGTCGATCCATACTCCCAGCCTGTCTCTCTCTTTCCCTAGTGGGGTGGGGTTCTGGGGAATCGTAGCTCCAGGACACATTGGTGGGGTCATCTGTTCAGGGAAGTCTGGTTGACATCATGCTAACATTTTAAACCTGGTGGTTGAAAAGAGAGTTAACATAGAAAGCCAACAAATTGTTGACTAATCATGAACCTAAAGGCTGGAATAGTGCAGATGAAGAGTTGGGGGAGGGTCTCCATTTTGTAGATAGCTAGTAGGCATATTTTAGTCATATTCCAAAGGGCCTGTGGCTATACTAGTTTTTTTTTTTTTTTTTCCCACTGAGCCTGACCTTTGGGCGAGTATGAGTTGGGGGTTCTTTCCCTGCAGATTGTGGTAAGAGATAAAGCCAAGGATCACCCCAGCATGCTATTAGCCTATGAATAGCACATTTATTGCATGACAAGCAAGAGTTTTTATAGGTTGGTCTAGGGGGGATAACAGGGAGACTATGGCCTAGCCTTATATGGTCAGGAATGTTAAGGGATACCTTACATGGTCAAGACAGCAGGGGATAGAGAGATGATGAGGGTCTTCCCAGTAACCGTTGGGTAAGTGGTCAAGCTAGTTTGGAGAATGAGGAAGCGAAAACTGCCAGCTAGCACAGAGGGGATGTGGCCCTTGCACGAGAAGGAGACTCAGGGACCCATTCGGCAAATTCCCTCTTGCTCACCCCATAGAGGAGAAAAGCCCCTGGGGAGACTGACAGAAGGTGTTTACCTCCCAGGCATCCAGGGGTCCCCCCTGTATGGCCCACGCCATGCTCAACCTCGGCTTATGCAAGGCCCCACATCTCCCCCTTTTATTTAATGGCTAGGTGTTATGGGTCAGTATCGGCAAAGGATTCAATATCCTCTAGAGGGATGGCAGTATAGGGGTGAATTGAGACCCTCTGGACAGTAACCTTAATGATATCTTGTAAATGCCTCCTAAGGAACTGGATAAGGCAAGGGTTGCAATAGTAAGGAGGGGCCTAAGAGGGGGAGGAGCCAAGAAAGCAGCGGGGAGTTAAACCAAGAGTCAGAGTTGAGAGGGCGGTGTTGGCCCCTAAGGTTGAGGCTGTTTTTGTGAAGTCCTAACATTTTGTTCAACCAGTCCAGACTCATTTATAAAGAAACAGCATTCTTCTTGGAGGGCCAGGCATGTACTCCCTCTTTCCACTGTCAGAAGGTCTAGGGCACGTAAGTTCTGAAGGGCCTATCTCGAAAGTGAAGTAATCTGCCGTTGCAAGGACTCAAGGCCTTCTGTCATGAAGTCTAGGGATTGCTGAAGTTGTTCCTCCAGGAGTCCAGAGGTGTGATGGGTGTGGCCGAGGGCACCACCAGCAAGTCCGATAGAGGTGGTCAGCCCAGTGCCAACAATGAGGGGAAGAAACACTGCTCGTTTAGTCCTGGTGAGGGACGGCAGCCACTGGAATTCGCCTTGTTCGTACAAGGTGAGCTGTGGAATTTTCCCATGTAGAAAGGGATAGAAGTGAGAGGGGGCAGTTCAGCCAAGGAGGAGGAGTTAGGTAAACTAGCAAGATCCAGTGGAGTATGGTTCAGTGGCGTGGCGGCAAGGAATGGTCTGTTGAGGGAAGCACATAGGAAGCAGCTGGAAGTTTTGGGAAGGATGGAGGATTGGTTCAGGAGAGAGATGGCATAGTGCAGATTCGCAGGCCAAGATGAAAGGTCAAGGCTGGGTGGTGAGGCGAGAGCATGAGAGAGGGCTTATTCTTGTTTGGTTATCTTATTCTGGGTTTGGACGGCTCTGGGGATGGGGATCAGCTGTCGGGAGATAAAAATACTGGCTGTGGGGAAGGAGGAAAACATGGTAGAGTATAGTTTTCTGGTAACTCCATTAGCCCATCTGTTATCCCATGGGTCATGGATGGGCAACTTGAGGGAGCCTAGGCCAGAGAAATACTGTTTCTTGGGCCTCTTATGAGCTATAATAAGCATGTAAGCATCAGGGACCCCATGAATATTATATGACCAATAGCGGCATCTTCCATAGTAGTTGACCCACTCTAGGTAACTCCTGGTATTGTAAAAGGGGAAGCAAACATAGGGACATCCTTGGGTACAGTGGGAGCAAGGTGTCACAGAGGCAGGGGTGACTGGGATGGTGACGGCTGACTGGCACCCTTGGATGGAGCAATTCCCAGTTCCTAGAATCTTGTTGATCCCATTGTAAGTCTCCCGCACCTGAAACTGTCAGAGAGTAGCAGGTGCAGCAGAGGTGGAAAGGGCGCATAGTAAGACAAGATATATGGAAAGGGCAAGGGGTAAAAGAGGGGCTATAGGAGAGTTATGTCCCTGGGCTCTGTGTATCAGGTTTTTCAGGTCATGCCATGTCACATTATGAGTCCCAGGGGCGTTGTCCTACCGGGCTAGCGTGGGGGTGTCTCTTCTTGGGCTTGCACCCTCTGGGTTGGAGAGAACGTGACCGGAACCAGTCCGGGCTGCTACTCACTCAGCAACACGAGAGAGATGACTCAGGAACAGAGCTCATGGTAGCAAGGCGATTCGATTCTTTATTGGTCAGAGAGCCAAGGCTTTTCAGAGTCGGACCCAGAGGTGGCAAGTCGGAAACGGAAATGGTTAGAAAAGGGGCGGAGAAAGGCAAAAGGGGCTGGGAAAGGTAGGAACTTCTTAGCAACTATTGCGAGGGTTTTAACTGGTAGGATTAATAATACTCTGCAGGCAGGGAGGGTCTTGAGGGTAGAAAGAAGATAGATCAAAGGTATGGAATGGGTGGGGATCTTTCAGGCAAAACAATGATTATTTAGATAATAAGGGAACAGGCCATAGTCTCAGGAATGCAGGGTGCTTTGTGAGGCAGGGAGTCTGATAAGAGGAGGCAAACCTTGGGGGGTTGTGTCCCTCCTTGCTTGACCTCTCAGTAGAGAGAGAGAGACTGACAGGATGGATGTCCCCTCAAGTCAAGCCCTGCCAAGCTCAACCACATCCTCACAATTTCCCAACACTGGGGGGCGTTGTCCTTTGGCGGGTCTTCCAGTGTCTTCTGTTCTTTGTTAGGGAGAGTCGTGTCATCCTGTGGGCACGGACATGGCAGGTAGGGACCCAGATGGGTTTTGGAGTCCTGTGGAAAAACACATGCAAATCCGCTTCCCATGGTTAGCAGGGGGTCTGACCCCTTCCATCTGACCTATATAGCAGGGAGGAAGTGGGGAGCTTGCCAGTGGTTAACTATAAGGGGGTTTTCAGAATTTTTTTTTTTTTTGCCTTCAGGGTTATCACTGGGGCTTGGTGTCTGCACCATGAATCCACTGCTACTGGAGACCATTTTTTCCCCTTTTGTTGCCCTTGTTGTTCTATCATTGTTGTGGTTATTATTGTTGTTGTTGCTGTTGTTGGAGAGGAGAAAGAGAAATCGAGAGAGGAGGGGAGACGGAGAGAGAAAGATAGTCACCTGCAGACCTCCTTCACCACTTGTGAAGTGACTTCCCTGCAGGTGGGGAGCTGAGGGCTCAAACTGGGATCCTTACGCCGGTCATTGTGCTTGGAGCCACATGCGCTTAACCCGCTGCGCTACCGGTTTTTCAGACTTTTTATAAATATTAAATGTAGCAAGAGCCTTGGCCAGCTGAACATTCGGGGGGGGGGTGTATTCCCCCTTTTTATTTTATTAATTAATTTTCTAGGGTTTGGTGAGCTCTCTCGATGATACCTTGGTCTTGTGGATTGTAAGGAATACCTGTGGTATGAGAATACTCCATAATGAGCAAAAAGGCTTTGATTTGTAGGACCATTATCAGTTTTGATCTGTAAGTGGAGGCCCATAATAACAAAACAAGATACACCAGTTTGGGCTATAGCCCAGATGATCTTGGAAGTCTTTAAGGTTGGTATGGGTACAGCAGCAAGAATGGGTCTTTGGAGAGAGGCACACACCAAACAATGAGAGGCATTCAAACAATGAGAGTTTGAAAATTTTAAGTTTTGGTAAATTTTGAAAAGATTAAGTGAATTGTATGTTGGAGGAGTATATAAAAAAATCTAGGGATATGAGTGACCTTACAGGTCAGTACACACCCATGAGTAAAACATACAAATATTGTTGTTAATTCACATAAGCTGAAATTGGACTACATATAAGGACATTTCTTATATATTAAAATCTTACCATATGAGCACTTGGTTCTTCATGTGAAGGCTTGTCATAGCTGTAATCATTCACTTGTGAAGAAAAAACTTGTACCAAGTTAGAAGTTCACTAGAATTGATAACTCAATGATTAAAATTGGCTTAAATATCTTTATATGATTTTGGAAGGCCTTTTCAACAATAAAAATGTTTATCATCTCTTTAGTATGATTTAAGGCTGCTTAAACAATTTAAGCACAATATTAGAACTTAGTTTACTGTTAGGATCTTAGTAATTTATTTATTATAGATTTATCCCAAGATTATTTAATTACTTGTATATACTCTTCTATTTTAGTTTTATTTTTATCTTTTATGTAACACCCTTTGGCTGGTTATGAATAAGGGTGGATACCCATTTATTGGGGAAACTGACGATACTTCCTAACCGACTGAATCCACATGGATCCCAGTCACTTTCAAAGCCAGCAACAAGCAGACATCAGGCTCAACCTGACGCTGTTGACTGGCTACGGAAGAAGGGCAAACGCTAGAAGAAGAAGGGTGGATATAAAACTTTATTCGATCTTACACTTTAAGATTCTGATATGGGCATTCTCCTTGGACAAACAGAGGCCACCAGCAAGCCTCGTGTGCCCTGGATATTTATAGTCTTATTAAAAGAAACCCTTAGAACTTGAAGGGGCCTTATTTAAAACAGAGACCTTAAAGGCCAAGAAAAATGGCTGACGTTTTAAAATGCCACAGTTTTTCTCTGACTCACAGAACACTCCCCAGCCCTAGGAGGAGGAGAGGTTGGGGGAGCTCCCGACCAGAAGGTGGTACTTGTCAATCGCTGGCGCAGGGTTGGGGATAAGTCTGTTACGGAAGGAGATAAGATCGGTATGAGGTCCCTCCCATACAAGAATGTAAATTCCTTTAATGATATGCAGGAGAACGGCAGCTTTCACTGCCTCCAGGCAAATGGTAGAGCTATTAGCCATGCCCTGGGACAGGACCAGCCACTCAGCCAGTCCTCTGGCCCCAGAGTTGAGCACTGTGATAGAGAAAGCAAAGCATTTTGCAGTTGCGGAACCCTGGTCAGAATGGCTGAAGCAAGAAGTAAGCCTCTCTGGGGGGAGCCCCAGATATGCATTGTCTTTTTGACCACATGGTGGTCTTGAAGTAACCGCCATTTTCCAGATTTTTTCTGGATGATAAATACCAGGGTATTCCAAGGGCTACAAGAATGGCAAATGTACCCTAGAGCAAGTTCCTCTTGGATCAGCTCTTTAAGAGCAGACAGTTTTTCCTACATTGCCATGCCACTACTCACCCAGACCGGGGAGGGGCTTAATGGGATTGCCGTGAAGGTTCTGATCACGGAGGTGGTACAGGTGCTCCGTGTCAGAAGGTGGAGCAGTCGGCAAAGATGGGGGATCACAAGAGGAGGGCAGAAGGCTTGGCATAAGGTGGCGGGGAGGATATTTTGACTTAGATGGAGGGAGAGTCCATAGGGGTCTGAGGTGCCTTGTAGGCCTCAGCAAGACAAGCGATCTCACCTTTATGTTATTGCTGCCTCTTCATCAGAGTCTGATTCAACCTTTCCACTAGTGGGGGAGGCCTTGGAGCGGCCTAGCGCCAGGGCGGGTGGAACTGAGGGCTCGGGGTATGGGGGGAGGGATGGAGGGGGTTTTAGAAACAGGTTCTGGGGGATGTGTCTGAGATTGGGCTAAGAGGGAGATCTGTTCTTTTAAATCTAGAATCGCTGCTTCTAGAGCGGCTGAATCAGACTTGCAGTGGGAGGCAGTTTCCTCAGATTCAGCTGAATGCGTGGGAGGGGTGTCTGAGGAGGACTTTTCAGCACCTTTTAAGGGGGGCCCAGCACACTGTCGGAGAGCAGCGACAATGGCCAGAAATTGGACAGGAAGTTCTATGAGCCCCTCTGACTCTTCTTTACAAGCGAGATATGCGACCCTAGCCCAACCGTCTGAGTCATAGACATTATCAGTGGAGAAACACAGGGCAACCTGAAGGACAATATCCCAGAAAGAAAGGGCTTGTTTTTTTGAGAGCGAGTGGCAAGGAGAGCAGCACAGAAACAGCGAACCTGGGGCTCTTTCTGGTGAGTGGGGCGGTTGTGCATGACAGAGAGAAGAAGAATGGAACCTTAGTGTGAGGAAGTCCACTTTGTCCTGACACCCGAACGGGCTGTCGAGGTTCAGGCAGATGTTGGGGGGCCTTTGACCAACACCAGTGGGTACCCAGGCCAGAAGGCTGTCAGTTGTTCCCCAGCATGTCTGATTCTTCGCGACAGGTCTTCACGGAGAGAGTGGGGAAGGGTCCGCCACCCGTACAGGCAGTCAGACAGAGGGGAGACCGCCTTTGGGAAACACCAGAGGGTGCCCTGGCCAGAGTTCCTCAGTTGCGACCTCTCTTATCTGAGTCTTCGCAGCGGTCCACTTCCAGAGAGAGAGAGAAAGAAAGAAAGAGAGACGGAGATCTGCAGCGCCCCTGATAGAGGGCTGCGGGGGCCGAGCGGCCGAGGGGTACTCACCAGAAACCACCTCTTGTCTGCTGCATGTTCAAAGAAATCTCCCTGTTCAGGCGCCAGATGTCGGGGTCCTGGTGAGGACCCTGCTTCTCAATCCAACTGAGTCAGCTGACCCACTCTCTTGCGCACCAGAGGAGAGGGCTGAAAGGTTCAAATCAAGGGCAGCAAGGGTGAGTTACGAACTGGGGGTCTTTCCCTGCGGATCTCGGCAAGAGACGAAGCCAAGGATCGCCCAAGGACACTATTTGTCTATGAATAGCACATTTATTGCATGGCAAGCAAGAGTTTTTATAGGTTGGGGTTGGGGGGGAGAACAAGGCGACTATGGCCTAGCCTTATATAGTCAGGAATGATAAGGGATACCTTACATGGTCAAGACAGCAGGGGATAGAGACATGATGAGGGTCTTCCCAGTAACCGTTGGGTAAGTGGTCAAGCTAGTTTGGAGAATGAGGAAGCGAAAACTGCCAGCTAGCACAGAGGGGATGTGGGCCCTTGCATGAGAAGGAAACTCATAAGGGGGCTGAGACCCATTCAGCAGATTCCCTCTTTCTCACCCCATAAGGATAAGCCCCTGGGGAGACTGACAGAAGGCGTTTACCTTTCAGTCATCCAGGGGTTCCCCCTGTGTGGCCCATGCCATGCTCGACCTCAGCTTATGCAAGGCCCCACATCTGATATTTAGGTCCAAGTTATTGTCTGGGGAGATGATGTCATGGCTGGAAAAAGGACCAGAAAGCTGGATCATGGAAGAGAGTAGCTCCCAAATATGGGGAAGGTATATAAATATTGTTGACTGTAAACCCCATCGATTTGACCTGATCTGGGGCCCCTATTCAGCTTAGGAGCCTATGTGACCTCTGCATCCCTGTAGATCTGAGCTCCCATTCTATAGTCATGAGTAGGAACATTCCAAGCTGCCCCAATATCAGGATCCATCTTCCTCAGGTGTAGCATAGAGTATGTTGTCCAACTCCCCTTTGGAGGATAGAACATTCTCTACCATTGTTGATCCATGTAGAGGGCAAGGTCCTATGGGGGCCCCAAAAGGGGTCAGTTTTGTTGTTCCTGATAGAGATGACTGGTAACAGTGGAGAGAGGGATTTATTCAAGGTCTAGGCCCATCATTATCTGTTTGGGAATCTCAGGACTCCCTGAATAGGGTCCCAGATGATGGGGTGGCCTGATAGTGACAAAAGAGTCATCGTTAAAGTATGCCAGTCTCTTGCCCTTATTCAGCTTTTGCAGTCCTTTCTCTGATAAGGTTATCTTTGGAGTGAGTGAGAGAACTGTAATAGGAAGTAGGTAAGGAGGGTATCTAAGTAGACACTATTTCATTATGAAATTTATACTGACTCACTACAGACTACTGTGTACTTTTGCTTTCAGGTATATATTTTGCCTTTATTTATTTATTGTTGTAGTTATTGTTGTTGATGTCATCATTAGATAGGACAGAGAAATGGAGAGAGGAGGGGAAGACAGAGGGGAAGAGAAAGACAAATACTTTCAGACTTGCTTCACCGTCTTTGAAGAGACCCGCTGTGCTACCGCCTGACTCCCTTAGAGCAGCTTCTGTGTATATAGCATCCTATACTGGGTGTTTCTTTGCTTAATATATTTTATTTTACATATTTTGGATAAAGACAGAAATAAACTGAAAGAGAAGTGAGAGGGAGAGACACCTGCAGTACTGCTTCACTGCTTGTAGGTGGAGATTAGGGACTTGAACCTGGATCTCTGTGCACTGTAATGTGTGCGCTAAGCCAGATGCATCACCACCTGGCCCCCTGGCCCCTGGGTCTTGTTTCTTGTTCAACCCAACTGTCCTTTTCCTCTAAGTGCCATGTCTAGACTGGCTATCTGATGTAATTAGCCTGTCCCCTTGTGTTTGACTCCTCTGTCCCCTCTCCCAGTTTTGCTTGGATCATCTAAATGTGGAGGTTGCTTTTGAGCTTTGGGGCTGGAGGTGTCTTTGGGACACTGAGGGGAGCTCACTGCTCAGTTCTGTCCCAACGTCCACCTGAGCCCCCCACCCCACCCCCGCACTGCCCAGGAGCAGCCTCTGCCCTGACGCCAGAACAGGGGCTTTGCGTCCCCAGAGCATGTGTGCAGCCCTTGGGCCATCTGGCTTTTCTGTGGGAGGCCATTTGAGCACATCTTCTGATCAGAAAACCCAGTCCAGGGAGGGGGGGGCTGGACAGGAGATCCCCCACCACAACACTGTTGGCCTTCTGCTTCAGACAGCCGAAGAAGGGCGGCAAGCAGGCATCAGCCTCCTACGACTCGGAGGAGGAGGAGGAGGGCCTGCCCATGAGCTATGACGAGAAGCGGCAGCTCAGCCTGGACATCAACCGGCTGCCTGGTGAGAAGCTGGGCCGCGTGGTTCACATCATCCAGTCACGGGAGCCTTCACTGCGGGACTCCAACCCCGACGAGATTGAGATTGACTTTGAGACCCTGAAACCCACCACTCTGCGGGAACTCGAGAGATATGTCAAGTCCTGTTTACAGAAAAAGCAGAGGAAGCCATTCTGTAAGTGGCACTCAGCCTCTTCTGCCCCATCTATGCTCCTGCCCACACCACCCACCACTCCAGAGGAAGCTGCACCCCAGCCAGAGTCCCTTGGCCTCCTCACTCAGGCAGTCTGGATCCCTGGGACACCTTCACCCCATTCATCCGGTACCAGCCGAGGGCCTTACCCTAGACCTCCCAGGCGCCCTCTGCTAGTGCAGACCTGTCTGTGCCAAGGTCGGCAGTTAGTCTGTGTGAGGGGACAGCTTGGGAGGACAGGGTACTGGCACCAAGCCTGCCTATGGCTCTCTTGTGCTTCGTCTTTCCTGGGTGCTTGGCCTGACCAAGTCAAGGTGCATAAAACCTGAACCCTCAGCAGAAAGTTGCCTGCCCATTGGTGGCACAGGTGTGCTAGGTGGCGGGGGCCAAGTTTGGGCCAGGTGCCAAGGCTGAGGGACAGCCATGGTTAGAGACGCACCATGAATTACAGGCTCAAAGCACTGGGTCACTGAGCTGTGTTTCTGCCATGCCCCTGTTTGGGGTGGAGAGAACCTGTCCACTTGGGAAGGCCTAGGGGAATCACAGGAACAGCCCTCATGTAGGGGCCTGGCATTGTATCTGTATGGAGGTTGGTGGGGTGAGGAGCTACAGTACAAGATCTAGCGCATCCTGGGCTGTGACCCTAGCACTCAGACCCACCCTTCCCTGCACCCACCCGCCTGGTTACATCTCATCTCACCTCAGCCTCTCGCTTCTTCCCGTAGCCACAAGTGGGAAGAAGCAGGCAGCCAAGTCGAAAGAGGAATTAGCTCAGGAAAAGAAGAAGGAGCTGGAGAAGCGACTGCAGGACGTCAGTGGGCAGCTGAACAACAACAAAAAGCCTGCTAAGAAAGGTGCCTGCCTCACCTGGTTCCCTGGGTACCCTGCCCCTGGCCACCTCTGCCACACTCTGCCCGGTGGACACAGTCACCCACTTGGGAGCTGGTATACCCCAGCGTGTGGCTCCACCAGGTAGCAGACCATGTGTCCTCTTGTGAGGCACCTGGCCTCCTGAGCCCTGATCTTCAGACAAGGGGCTAGCCTAGGGCTTACAGGGAAGCTGAGCCTATGGGAGGTCTGTGGCTCTGTGAAAGAGCCCCTTTACGGCCCCTCGGGGGTAGGACCCCATGACTCAGGACCTCCACCCACCCAGGCCTGGGGATCATACCTCCTTTGCCCCAGGCAGTTCCATGGGATCCCAGCACCTTAGTGAGCTCAGAGTGGAGGTAGGTGCCCACCTCAGCGCCAGACCTGTGCTTTGCTGATGGCAGGCCGCGTGTAGGAGAGCATCCTTGGCCTCTTTTTTTCTGGAGGCTAAAAGGAAGGGAGGGCACAAATCTTTTTCTTCCCCACCCAAGGATGCTGGTCAGTGATCAGTTGGTGATCATTTGGGATGCCCCAGTCAGCACATCATCGTGGGTGTTGAAGCCAGCACTAAGACAGGCTTCACAGGCTGCCATTCGTTCCCCCCCTAGATGGAGACGTATAGGACAGGTGTTGGGAGGTAGGGTAACTCCATCCTGGGATTCTCTGGATCCTCCTGTGTTAGCAAGGACTCAGTGTCATTGAAAGGGCTTGTTAGGAGTGGCAGAAGCGTTCCTGTCACTCGGGACATCCCAGGGGTCTTAGCTCTGTGCACAAACCCAGACTGACCCTGCCACCCTGAGCAGCCAGAGCCTTGCTTCTTCTTCTTCTAGCGTTTGCCCTTCTTCTGTAGCCAGTCAACAGCGTCAGGTTGAAAGCTGTCAGGAGCTGCTTGTTGCTGGCTTTGAAAGTGACTGGGATCCATGTGGATTCAGTCGGCTAGGAAGGATCGTCAGTTTCCCCAATGAATGGGTACTCACGGGATGCACCACGAGAAGGTCGATCCAAGCCTTGCTAAACTACAGCCGTGTCCACACCTCAGTGTGTCCCAGCTGACGTGTTCATGTTTCCCAAGTGGCCGAGTCTAAGAACAATGGGTCAGGGTGTGGGTGGTGTGTGCTGAGGTGGGCTAGTTCCCGGGCAAATAGTGATTAGTGGAAGGGCAGATAGGGAGAGGGCTGCCACCGCACTTCTCACCTGCTCGCTCTCCTCTCCCTCAGAGAAGTCGGGCTCGGTGCCCTCTGGAGGGCCATCCCGCCTCAGCAGCTCCTCCTCATCCGAGTCTGGGAGCAGCAGCTCTAGCGGTTCAAGCTCAGACAGCAGCGACTCGGAGTGACCGGACTGGCACAGACCTGGACAGACCCGTGGGCATCGCCCCCACCACACTCTGCAGTGTCTCCCCTCTGGTTAATATACTACTTTTGTTCCATGGTGTGCAGGCTTTCCTTTCCATTCAGTGTTACGGGCTCTTCCAGTTTCTGCCTTCATAGGTCAAAGGTCTGACTGTAAGAGGAGGTGTGCATCTGCAGAGGGTCTTCTCCTCATTACCAAGTCCCACCTCCTGAAGACACTGACCTCCGCTGCCAACCATCAGCTGCAGAAGGAACACCCAGCAGCCACTGTCTGAAGGCTCCTCTCGGCAGGACTGACTCCCTTTCTTGTGCACCGCCCATCTAGTCTGAGGCTCAGAGGGAACCTGTCAGGAGGATGTCTCCCCCCCAACCCCTCCTCAGTTGGCCCTGTGTGAAGAAGGCTTTCAGCTCTGCAGATGGGGGTCTCTCCACCGATGGGCCTCTGAGTCCAGGGTTGTCTCTTCCTGCCAGTTCTGGATGTGCCTCCCCGGGAGACCTGGCTGCAGAGTCCTGGGGCAGGGCCCAGCATAGGCTTCTCTGGCCTCTGCTGGCAGGCGCCCTCATGAGGGAACATGATGGCTTCTGGTGCGGTGTGCAGCTTTCCATACACTGAAACTTTTACCTCAACTTAGGAAAAAGAAAAAGAAAAAAAAAAAAAGACCTTTTTTTTTGTAAGGTTCAATTTTCTACGAAAGCCCAGCCCAACATGTCCCCAAGCTGTCAGCGTGGCTGCACACTCCACCCCGACATCCCTGCTTTCTGTATATACGAATACTTTATTTATTAACACCATTGGTCATTTTTTTAAAAAAGAAAAAGAAAAAAAGAAAAACTGTAAAAGAAACGCATTTTTACAAATAGCAGAAATGTAGGCCTTTTTCATGGTTTCAAGACCCCCTCCTTCCCCCACCCCACCCCCTCCCGCTCAAATGATGGACCTCTTACCTCCAGGTGCTAGTTCTGTGGCCTGGGCTGGTGCTCAGTCGTGTCTGTGCGCACCCTCCCCCCCCCCATCTTGGGGTCTTGGGGCTCTCTGTTTCTCTCTCTCTCTCTCTCTGTGTGTGTGTGTGTGTGTGTGTGTGTGTGTGTGTGTGTGTATAACCTGACATAGGTTGAGACACCTTCCAGCTGTAGCACATTCTCTAGTCCTATTTTATTATTATTATTTTTGTTTGGTTTTTGTTTTGCCCATTTAGTTCTTTTGTATTTACTCCTGGTCACTCTAGGACTGTTTTTAAAAAGAATCCACTTAGGGAACCCCAGTTATATAATATAAACTTTGTAATCTGAGAGGGAAAAATGTATAGTAAATCTAAGTCTTGATTTTTAACTTTCTATTGTAAAAAAAAATAATAATAATATACAGAGTTTAACAGAAGGTTATGTTTGCTTTGGTTTTTTCCAGAGGCTGCCCTCTGGCCTGAGTGCAAGGGTGTCCCATACTGCTGGCCAGGCCCCCAGCCTGGGCACCTTTCATTTCCCTCCTCCAGGGGAGGGGTTCTGGCCCTCATGCCTGTGCAGTCTTCCCACCTGGCTCTCTCCTGTTCTCTCCCCAGGGGTGGGAGAGCCTCAAGGCCCAGAGCCTTCTGTTCCTACAGGCCACACAGGACTCCCTGCTCCAGCATTTTCCACACAGCCCAGGTGTGGTTGAAGTGGAGGCATGGGATACTGGGTGGAGTGGGGTGATCTGACCTGGATCCTGTAGTGAGTTCTTTCTGCCAGTGTTCCTGGGTGGAGAGAGGGACTACCCAGCAGCATCCTAGTCAGTTTCTCTTGACAGCTCATAAAATCGATTCAGATCGCGCCAACCCTCATGGCCGTGGCTGCCCCGGCCGTTGTAGAGAATTCTGGAGGGGATGGATGGTGGAGGACCATTTCTTTTTTCTAACTGCTGGTGTGATTCTGTTACTTGGTGAGTTTTTTGAGCCAGTTTGTCCAACTTTTAATTGTTCTGTTTGTAAAAATATATATACATGGGTTTTAAACTTGCCATATTTTAGAGTTACCTTGTGTTTCAAGTGTCTCTTTAAACAGATCTCGAGTGGATTATTTTAAACGACAGAATCAGCAGAGCCTTCAAGCAGGATCTCACTGGCAGTGAGGAAGTGTGCACTTGGGTACATGGCAGAGCCAGAGCAGGGTCTGGGGGTGCCTGGAGCCCCACTCCAGCTGTGGAGACGGAAGGGTCTAGGATGGGCCAGTGAGAGGGAGACTTCTGACCCTGGAGGGAGCACCAGTTCTGTGTAAGGTGCTGGGTACTCCTCTAGGAAGCATCACCAACTCTTAATGTTCCTAGTGCTTTCTGTCCAGACTTCAAAACAGATTTCAGGGTTTGGGGGCGCCCCTCACCACCCTTGATTGAGGTCAGCCTGTGGGGTATTGCTTTCCCGTTTCTTTTGGGAATACTGTAGTTGGATAAGCAGAGACGGTCTAGAATTACAGGGTAGCCTTTCCCAGGCTCTCGCCCAGGAGGAAAGGACTGAGTGAAGTCTCTCAGCTGATGCAGTGGAACACTCACCTGAGCCCCAGGCAGGGCAGCTGACTTCGGTAGTTGGTTCCAGAGACCCTGCTCAGCTTACCAGCTCTAAGATAGACAGTTTCCTCTCTCCCCCCAACCCCTTTTTTTGTTCGTCACTGTTTTTGTTCTTTTGCAGTATCCATGTCTTTTATTATAGTCGTCTAGGAAGAAACACCACCCATGTGTGATTGAGGATTTGTTCCATCCAGGGGAGCGCTGTTCCTTCTTACTGGCTAACACTTCCAGGAATTTTTCCTTTTTTTTTTTTTAATATTTAAAAATGTTAATTTTTCTGTATGGTGTGCATGCAAGTTTACTGTAACTTTTTTCTTAAAAACTTTTTTTAGTGCCGTTTCTAGTATATTCCTGTAAATGTCAGTTACTGAACATGAGTCCAATGTAAGTAGTTTTAGCTTGTTTATTGCAATGCTGGCCTCAACACAACAGAATTTTAAAAAATGGTAGAAAGTACTCTTTGATGTTTCTGGTAATCATGGACCCTTCTCCTGGGGCATTTGTTTTGTTTTCGTAATAAAATTAAAAAAACAAATCTGCCTTTGCCTTTTCCTGTGTCAAGATCTCAACTGGCTCCCAGCCGTGTGTGTGTGTGTGTGTGTGTGTCTGTGTCTATGTCTGTGTCTGTGTGTGTACGTGCTGCGTGCCCTAGCAGCAGCAGCCACCGCAGCCTCCCCAAGTAGTACATGAGGACAGGATGACAAACCCTGTGACTCTCAGTGGAAACGTGTGAGGAGGGTTCAAACCAGTTGTGTACACGTTTCTGGTTCTCGGCCTTCACAAGTTCGAGCCCTTTTCCTTTCATTTCATTGAAACTTGCCAGAAGCCTGCTTCTAGTCCCCACTTGGTCATTCTTTATGGGTAGTGCCTTCCCCATCAGACTTCTGCCAGCCTCAGTGTGTACCCAGGCACCAACCTTGTCTAGTAACTGTGCTGACACATTTCCATGAAACCACATCAGCCGGGTTCATCTGCTCCCTACCAGCACAGAGGCTTCATGGAAAATTAATGGGGTGTCACAATAAGCAAGAGCTTGGAAACCATCTCCCTGGTGGGAGCCAGGCTCACTCATAGCATTCCCAGGAAAGACTCCTACTTGAGGTATAGTGAATGTGGGGTCCTGATGACTTCCAGGGGCTCCTGATGGGGATGTTCTTCCCGAGCAGGCTTGGTTGAACATCCTCCAGAGTGCTGAGCAGCCTAGCTCAGGGGCACCTTGCCAGCCCAGGAAGGTCTTTGTCAGCAAGCATGACAGGACCCGAGGGAGGCTGTGGCCACCAGGCCTGCTAACGGGCTTTTGATGGGGAGAACGCAGCCCAACCTGGCCGTTGCTGGGCTGCTATTTGCCAATGAACTTTCACAGTTGCAACAGGAATGCGTACAGTGCAGCTCAGGACCTGTTGTGCATGGTGACTGGCAGGTATGACTGGGCAGCAGAGAGCCCGCCTGGGAGCTCCCAAAAGCACCATTGGCCAGATAGCAAAAAGTGTGAGCTACCTGTCCATTCTCAACACTCAAGCAAGATACAAGATACAGGAGCAAAACTCTGACTCCATGAGCAAGATGGGGGTGCAAGGGGCTATTTCAGAACTGCCACTGCTCACTGTGAGTGGGGGACACACTAGGGCTTTGCAACCAGGCTCTTAGCAATCGTAAAACATGACTGTTAAATCCTGAATGCTAAATTAAGATGTAAACAACCGTGAAGATAAAAAAAGGAGAAAGAAGTAGACAGAAGAGTCCTAAAGGGTATTTATTTAGAAAAGAAAGCTCAGCTTGGACAAAAGCCATTTCCACATTCACATGGCCGCAAAGACCAATGACAGCAAATGGCAAATCCTGTTAAAATGACTCAAACGTTACCCACCCTGGTGGGCACCAACGCACAGCTTACAGAGAGGTCAGGACACCAGCCACCAAGACTGCCTTTTTTCAGCCCCATGGTTCCATTCAAAACCACACCCATCAACTAACGGGATGTAAAAAGCACTGTTTGCTTTCACTAGCCTTTTCTTGATGTCCTTGTCCATGAGTCTGAAGTGTCTGAAAGTCCCCACGGTATATGAGAGGTGATGACCATTTTGGTAACTGGACTCAAAATGAAAGCCCAGTGGAGTTCCTCCCCACTGCTGCTGGCTCCTGAAGTCCAGCTGAGCCTCTATGCCACTGACCCCTTCACCTTTTCTCTAGACGTGGCTCACTCTTGCCCAGCTAGTGAGAATACTGCAAACAACCCATACAGAGGTGAAGAGGGGGTTTGTGACAAGGAAGTTATTCCTGCTTGCTTATTTGGCACCGCAGCAGAAAAGCAGCATTTGCCTGAGTCCCAGCCTGGCCTGGAGGATGAGAATGGCTCCCAGGATGTAGCTGTAGCTGGTGTGAGAAGGGCTGGGAGCTGCGCCTGGGAGCCTAAGAGCCTCGGGACCTTACCATGTGGCTCAATTGTCACTGTTACTACACTACACACTTCTCCCTGTTGTGCAGGACAAGACAGCTGAATGAAACATAACTGGTTTTCTGTACAGCTCGGGTTTCACACTGGGATTACATAATTGTGCAGAACTTAGACCGACCTGTGTCCCGGGCCTCCAGCTTGTTTCTGTCCCGGACCAGGATGGCCTCGTTTCCATACTGGGAGTACCACATGCTCCGGCTCCGGCTCAGGTAGGTGCCAGGGGGTACCAACTCCAGCTTCTGCTGCTGCTGCTGCCAGATGAGCAAGGAGGTGTCTCTGTAGCGGCAGCGGGCATATCTCTCAGAAAGGGCTTTCTCTGCCAGTGGGGCACGGCCGCTCATTGCTGGCTGGAGCCTCCTGTTCCAAACTCAGCTTCCCTGGTGGATGGTACCAACCTTCTACACAAAACTCACAAGTTTCTCTGAAGCTGGGATGGAAGGTGTCTTACTTAAGGGTAGAAATGAGGCACTCAGGTCATTCATAGGCAAGGCCCTTAGGATGACAAGGGGACCTGAGAGGCGGCACTTCAGAACATTCTGGAAAGCCATCTAAGAGCTGTGAGAAGGGGCTCTCAGAGTGGCAGTCGGGGCCCAGAATTCCCTGATGACAGTCCTGTGTAGTTCATCGCTTCATCAGGTGTGGAATGACTGGAGAAGAACCCGCCTCAGGAGGTGTCAGATGTCTGGAACAATTCTGACTCCACCACCTGGTAAGATGCCTCTGGTACCCTGGATACAAGGACATTATGCAAGGGGACCGAAGTGGACAGCAGTCTCCAGGACTGGCTTTCAGCACAGCATGCTGGGATTTGGGGCCAGTGCATCAGTTGCTATTGTGCTGATCTGGGACTCTTCCCCAAGACTATGCTGCAGATAAAGGGACATCTCATCAGGGGTGGGGGAGAAAAAGGATCCTGAAGCCCTGCCAGGTGTCCACCACAGACTCACTTTCTTTTCTTTTCTCTTTTCTCTCTCCTTTTCTCTTTTCTCTTTCTTTCTTTCTTTCTCTCTCTTTCTTTCCTCCTTTCTCTTTCTCTCTCTTTCTCTCTTTCTCCTTCCAGACCACTCAGCTACAGTGGTGCTGGGATTGAGCCTCAGGCATGAGCGCACTTTGTAGAACCACTGCACTATCCCACTCCACCCCCACTACATATACACCCCACAAATCTGTTCTTAATTCTTTCTGGATCAGTGTTGAACCCAGCTGCTGACACATATTTCTACTAGTTACTCTGATTGGACTGAGTTTCAGTGAGACAGGTGTCTAGTATTCCTTCTTTTATCCACTGGCAGTGGTGGTGGTGGGATCTCTTGTGGGCATGTCCCAGGAGTCTCTACCTGTGCAGGTCCTAAGAGCTGGAGAGGACCTGCACCTCCAGGAACAGCTTCTACATACGGGATACCAGATGCCACTGGCACAGGCTGTCCACTGACCCACTCACCCGCACCCTCTTCCAGGCATCCTCTTCCAGTCCAAGCACGGAACTCCTGAAGCAGAAAGAAAAATGCCAGGTGAAATCACACGGGGACCCCTTACCCCCAACACACACACACACACACACACACACACACACACACACACACACACACACACACATGCCCATGCTTTCCCAGCACAGCAAGGTTACATTTTTTCTTTTTAAAAAATGTTTAAACTTTATTTTATTTTGATAGAACAGAGAGACATTGAGAGGGAGGGAGAGATAGAAAGGGAGAAAGGGCCAGATGGTGGTGCACCTGGTTGAGCACACAAGTTACAGTGTGTAAGGACCCAGGTTCCAGCCCCTGGGCCCCACCTGCAGGGGAAAAGCTTCAGGAGCAGTGAAGCAGGGCAGCAGGTGTCTCTCTCCCTCTCTATCTCCCCCTTCCCTCTCAATTTCTGATTGTCTCTATCCAAAAAATAAAGGTAATAAACTGTAAATTTTTTAAAAAAACATTGGGTTGATAGTATGATGGCTGTGCAAAGAGACTCTCTCCTGCCTGAGGTTCTGTTAGTCCCAGGATCAATCACCCGCGCCGCCATAAGCCAGAGCTGAGTAGCGCTCTGGTTAAAAAAAAAAAAAAAAAAAAAGGAGGGGAGACACCTACAGACCTGCTTCACTGCTCCTGAAGCTTCCAACACACACACACACACACACACACACACACACCACACACCACACACCACACACCACACACCACACACACACACACACACACACACACACACACACACACACACACGGGCTGGGGGCTTGGACCCGGGTCCTTGCCCATGGCAATACTTGCACTTTACCAGTTGCGCCACGGCTGGGCCCCTTTCCCTTTTTTTTTCCATTCTGCACCGCCCAGTCCCACCCTCACTGCGGACTGAGTCCCCCTCAACCTCTGTTCCCCTTCCCCAGCAACATGCCTCCCCGTCCGGGCCCGCGTCCACCCACCAGCCCCCCACTCCCACCACTAAGCCGGGCTCCGCCAGGACCCACCCCACCCCCAGCCCGGAGGCCTTCCCAACACTCGGGGTCCCCCCAAACACCCCCGCCCGCCACCGCCAAGCTACAGCTGGCGCCTGCGCCCGGGATCCCCCGTGACAGGTCGCCATAACCTCTCCAGCTTCCTGTCCCCTCAACCCACCTCCAGCGCCCGCCCAGGCCCTCCCATCGCCCCGCAAGTCCGCCACTGTCCGCTCGCAGGAGCCGCCTTGGAGACGCCCAAGACCCGCCGGGCCTCTGGGGCGGGTGGGAGGGGCAGGGCTTTGCGGTCGCGTCTCCATGGCAGCGCCGCAGCCAACCCTGTGGAGCGCCGAGCCAGCAGGCGGCGGATGGCTGGAGTCATGGATCGCCCTGCGGAGCTATGAATGCGCGCAGCGCAGGTGGTGTAGAGGGCGTCGGGGACCTCAGTGCAGACCAAGCCCGCGAGTCCTGCTCACCGACGCCCGCGGCTATGCGCGGCTGCCTGAGTGCTGCGGTCACTGCTGCTGCTGTCGAATGAACATTTTTCACTCTTTGGTGTCCAGAAAATTAATTACATGTGCCCCCTGGCACAATCTCAAAAGCAGGGATGGCGGCCCAGGAGGTGGCCAGGGCTGGTGGCTTGGGAGGTGTGCAGTCGCTAGGTCAATGGACCCACATACCTGACGTCCCGAGTTGCACCCCCAGTATCATATATGCCAAAGCAATGCTCTGGTTCTTTTTCTACCTTTTGTGAAAGAAAGAAAGAAAGAGAGAGAGAGAGAGAGAGAGAGAGAGAGAGAAAGGAAGGAAGGAAGGAAGGAAGGAAGGAAGGAAGGAAGGAGAAATACATTTTTTTAAAGGCCTATATGCATAGGTGTTGTGGTCTCTTTCCTTCTCTGTGTATCTAAAAAATGAAATAAGTAAGATGATAAAAGACCTAAGCATCTCCGAGGTGGAACTGTAGGCAACAACTACCAACGAGTAGAGGCTGGCATTGTGATGACTTGTAAACCTCAAGCTGGGACTTAGACTTTTTGGGGAGGCTCTGTCTCCTGCAGCTGGTGTCTCTGAACTAACAATAGGGACACTCTTGGAGCTGAGACCCAGACCCCCCCCAGGAGGAGTGCCAGCTGCCTGCTGCCTCTGTGACAGAGGTGACAAAGGGGATATTTTGTCCCTGTGGGAAGATGATGTAGGTTTACTATCCAGAATAGTAAGAGGGCCAGCAAAGTGGGTCACTTGGATAGTATGCTGCTTTACCATGTGCACAGGGTTCAAGCCCCCATTACACTGAAGGAAATTTTGGTGCCACTTTCTCCCTCTCCCTCCTCCTCTCGCCTCCCCCATCTCCCCCTCTTTCTTCCTCTCCCTCTCCTTACCCTACCCCCTCTTCCTGCCCCTTCCTCCTTCTCCTCCCCTTCTTCCCTTCCCCCTCCCTTATCTCTGGCCCCTCTGTCTCTATCTTTAAAAAAATGGTACAAAAACTACTGTAATTTCATAAGAGACAAAGTGATGATTTAGAAGTGGGGGGAGGAGAATTGGGATTATGGGCAAGGACCTGGGTTCAAGCCCCGGCACTACATAGAATGACAAAGTAGGCCCTACAAAAGTGGAATCACACATACAGAAATCCCAGGATCACAAAAAGAAAAGAAGGGGGCCGTGGTGCACCAGGTTTAAGTGCACATAGCTCAAGGACCCGGCCTCCCAACCTGCTGGGGAATCGCTTCATAAGTGTTGAAGCAGGTCTCTATCTTTATCCCTTTCTATCTTCCCCTCCCCTTTTCAATTTATCTCTGTCCTATACAAAAAAAAAAAAAAAAAAAAAAAAAGCCCTCAGGAGCAGTGGATTCCATCTTTAACCCTGGAGGCAAAAAATGTAAATAAAATTAAAATAATATTAGAAGGGCAATTGAGGAAATGGCTGCGTAGGTGGAACAGTGCAGGACTTGCATGCTTAGGCCCAGGGCTCAAACTGTGGCACTGCATGGTCAAGATCCATGCTCTGGCCTCTCTCTCCTATGAAATAAATACATCTTTTAAAAAATAGCCCCAGCTTCCCACCTGCAGGAGAGTCACTTCACAAGCAGGTCTGCAGGTATCTATCTATCTCTCCCCATCTCTGTCTTCCCCTCCTCTCTCCCTTTCTTTCTGTCCTATCCAACAATGATGACAACAATAATAACTATAACAATAAAATTTTTAAAAAGGGGGGAGTCGGGCGGTAGGGCAGCGGGTTAAGTGCACGTGGTACCAAGCGCAAGGACCGGCATAAGGATCCCAGTTCCAGCCCTTGGCTCCCCACCTGCAGGGGAGTCGCTTCACAAGTGGGGAAGCAGGTCTGCAGGTGTCTATCTTTCTCTCCTCCTCTCTGTCTTCCCTCCTCTCTCCATTTCTCTCTGTCCTGTCTATCAATAACAACAACAATAATAACTACAACAACAATAAAAAAACAACAAGGGCAACAAAAGGGGAAATAAATATAAAAAAACAAGGGCAACAAAAGGGAGTAAGCAAATCAATCAATAAATAAAACAGTAAAGAACTACTGGAGAGATATCGCAGAGGCATATCATACCTGAGCCACAAAGGTATCAAGTTCAATTTCCAGTACCAACATATGCCAGAACATGAAACTTTCATTTCTCTCCCATGAAAATAAAATAAACGAAAATAAAATAAAAAGAAAGAAACAAGGCAGTCAAGATAGCTCATCTGTGAAAGTGCCTCTTTTATTATGAATGCATGCCATCCAGATTTTTTTTCTTAATTTAAAAAAATATTTATTTATTTATTATCTTTTGTTGCCCTTGTTGTTTTATTGTTGTAGTTATTATTGTTGTCGTCATTGTTGGATAGGACAGAGAGGAACTGGAGAGAGGAGGGACAGAGAGAGGGGAGAGAAAGATAGACACTTGCAGACCTGCTTCACCACCTGTGAAGCGACTCCCCTGCAGGTGGGGAGCCAGGGCTCCAACCAGGACCCTTAAGCCAGCCCTTGTGCAGGGCGTCACGTGCACTTAACCAGCTGCACTACCACCCAACTCCCTTTTTTCTTAATTTTTATTGTATTTATTTATTGGATAGAGATAGTCAGAAACTGAGAGGGTGGGGGAGATAGAGATAGTGAGACACCTGCAACACTGCTTAACCACTTGCAAAGCTTTGCCTCTGTAGTGGGGCCCGGGGGCTCGAACCTGGGTCCTTGCATACTATAACATGTGAGCTCAACCAGGTTAGCCACTGTACCAGTCCCATCATCTAGCTTTCAGTCTGGTCCTCACTGCACTGGAGGAAGAAAACGTCTGTATGTGACGTCTTTCCATCTCTCTGTCTCTCTGTCTGTCTGTCTGTCTGTCTCTCTCTCTCTATTAGAAAATGGCACTCTGAAGAAGTGAAGTTCCAGAGGTGGTGAAGGGAGGAAGAGGTGATCAGGGAACCTTAACTTAAGGGGGAGTCAGGCGGTAGCACAGCAGGTTAAGTGCATGTGGCGCCCTGAGCAAGAGCTGGCTTAAGGGTCCTGGTTTGAGTCCTGGCTTCCCACCTGTAGGGGAGTCGCTTCACAGGTGGTAAAGCAGGTCTGCAGGTGTCTATCTTTCTCTTCTCTGTCTTCCCCTCTTCTCTCCATTTCTCTCTGTCCTATCCAACAACTGTGATATCAATAACAACAACAATACTAACTACAACAATAAAAAACAATGACAACAGAAGAGAAAATAAATAAATAAATATAATTTTTTTTTAATGTGAGGGGGCCCAATGGTGGTATACCTGGTTGGATGTACACATTACAGTGCTCAAGGACCCAGGCTCAAGCCTTCATTCCCCTCCTATAGGGGATAAGCTTTGTGAGTAGTGAAGCAAGTCTACAAGTGTCTTCTTTCTCCCTAATTTTTTTTTCTTTTTCAATTTTTATCTCTATCTAATACATTAAAATTTTTTAATTGTTAAAAAAAGTTTTATTAAAAAATGTGAAATTCCCACACCCATAAGAAGGCCTTGGGGCAAAAAGACTAACTAGTGGCCTGGGAAGTGGCACCGGGGATAAAGTGTTAGACTCTCAAAGATGAGGTCCTCGGGAGTCGGGCTGTAGCGCAGCGGGTTAAGCGCAGGTGGCGCAAAGCACAAGGACCGGCATAAGATTCCTGGTTCGAACCCTGGCTCCCCACCTGCAGGGGCGTCGCTTCACAGGCGGTGAAGCAGGTCTGCAGGTGTCTATCTTTCTCTCCTCCTCTCTGTCTTCCCCTCCTCTCTCCATTTCTCTCTGTCCTATCCAACAACAACAATAATAACTACGACAATAAAACAACAAGGGCAACAAAAGGGAATAAATAAATAAAATAAATATTAAAAAAAAAAAGATGAGGTCCTAAGTCGCATGTACCAGAGTGATGTTTTGGTTTTTGGTTCTCTTTGTTTCATAAATAAATTCTTTCTTTTTTTTTTTTTGCCTCCAGGGTTATCGCTGGGGCTCGGTGCCTGCACTACAAATCCACTGCTCCTGGTGGCCATTTTCCCCATTTTGTTGCCCTTGTTTGTTTTTTTTTTGCTGTTGTTGCTATTATTGTGGTTATTGCTGCTATTGTTGTTGGATAAGACAGAGAGAAATTGAGAGAGAAGGGGAGGACAGAGAGGGGAGAGAAAGACAGAAACCTGCAGACCGGCTTCACAGCTTATAAAGTGACCTCCCTGCAGGCTGGGAGCTGGGGGTCAAACAGGGATCCTTAACACCGGATGCTTGCACTTCGTGCCATGTGCACTTAACCTGCTGTGCTACTGCCTGACCCCCAAATAAATACATAGTTTAAAAATATGAACTAAATTGGGCCAGGTGGTGGTGCATTGGGTTGGGCACATATGTTAAAATGTACAAGGACGCTCTTCCCCCTCTCTTTCTACCCTCCTCCTCCCTTCCTATTCCTCCTCTTCTTTTTCTTCTCCTCTTTCTCTCTCTCTCTCTCTCTCTATCCCAAAAAAGTCATCCCAAAGCAGTGAAGCCCTAGCAACAACACCACAAAGATAAGAAGAGAGAGGACTAGTGCTTCAGTGTTTTTCTCTGTCCTGCCTCATAAAAAATATTTTCAAATCTCTTTTGTGAATAGTGTTGAGTTCTGTTCTTTTTTCTCAAGATTGTTTTGGCAATTCTAGGTCTTTTCTGGTTCCAGATAAACATTTGTAGCATTTTTTCTATTCTCCTAAAAACTGTGCTTGGGATCTTCATGGGGGTAGCATTAAATTTGTAGATGGCTCTGGGTAATATATTCATTTTGATGATGTTAATTCTTCCAACCCATGAACATGGAATATCTTTCCACTTCTTTGTGTCTTTTTCAATTTCCTTGAGTAGTGACTCATAATTTTCAGTATACAAGTCTTTCACTTCTTTGGTTAGGTTTATTCCTAGATATTTTATTGTTTTTGTTGCTATAGTAAAAGGAATTGATTTCTGGATTTCAATTTTTTCTAACTTAGTGTTTGCATAGAGGAATGCCACTGACTTTTGAATGTTAGTTTTATAGCCTGACACCTTACTGTATTGCCTGATGATTTCCAAAAGCTTCTTGCTGGATTCCTTAGGTTTTTCCATGTATACTATCATGTCGCTTCTGGTGTTTTTTTCTTGCACATCAGTGAGAGAGATTTTTTATTATCTTTTATTTATTTATTGGATAGAAACAGCCAGAAATTGAGAGGAAGGGGGAGAGAGAGGGAGAGAGAAAGACAGAGAGAAACCTGCAGCACTACTTCACCACTTGTAAAACTTTCCCCCTACAGGTGGGAACCCAGGTCCATGTGCATTTTAACATGCACTCAACCAGGTGCACCACCACCAGACCCCAAGAGAGATTTTTAAAGGAAGAAAATTAAAGTTATGTGGAAATAGAGAGCAGTTAATGCCAGAAAGCAGATAATTTCACTTACAAGTGCTACTTTGTAGACCTAAATCCTATAGAACAAGCACATTTCTGCATAGTTGGTTGGCAATATCTACATCCTGGTCTGTGCTTATCATTTCCTAACTATCTGACAATGCTATCCTATACTTAATTTGTTGCATTGGAGTGTCTCTTGACTCTTTTTAACCATAATATATTCTTGCTGCTACCCCCTACCCACCGTTTAATTTAGAAAAGACCTGATCATATGCTCTGTAGAAATCTCCAGATTGCATTGTCATGAGCTATTCTCTTCTCTGTGTGTTCTGAAAACTGAAAGTGGGCTCTACCCATCCCTCCCCTCTCAATTTCTCTCTGTCTCTGTCTAATAATAAATCAGACAGGGAGAGGTATAAGATACCTGCAGACCTGCTTTAGCTCCCCTGAAGGTGGGGAGCGTGGGCTCAAACCAGGATCCTGACGCAGGTCCTTGCATTTAGTACAATATGTGCTTAACTGGGTGTGCCACCATCTGACCCCCTTCATCCCTTCCTTCCTTCCTTCATATACATATTTTAATTTTATTATTTTATTTTATTTTTGCCTCACTGGGGCTCGGTGCCTGCACTATGAATCCACTGCTCCTGGAGGCCATTTTTTCTCTTTTGTTGCCGTTGCTGTTTATCGTTGTTGTCGTTATTGTTATTGTTGCCATTGCTGTTGTTGTTGGACAGGATAGAGAGAAATTGAGAACGGAGGGAAAGACAGATAGGGGGAAAGATAGACACCTGCAGACCTGCTTCACCTCTCATGAGGCGACCTCCCTGCAGATGGGGAGCTGGGGTTTTGAACCGGGATCCTTATGCCAGTCCTTGAGCTTTGCGCCATGTGTGCTTAACCTGCTGCACTACTGCCCACCTCCCCCTATTTATTTTTATTGCCACCACTGTTACTGGCTGGGGCTTAGTGCTGGTCATATGTTCCCTTTTTTGTTTTATTTAATAGGACTGAGATAAATAGATGAAGAAGAGAGCGAAAGATAAACCACTACAGACCTCTTTACCACTCGTGAAGCATCCTCCTTGAAGGTGGGGAGTGGGGCTCAAACCTTTGTCCTTGTGCATCATAATGTGTGAGCTCAACCGGGTGCACCACCACCCAGCCCCCAATTTCATAATTTTTAACATCTGACCTATATTCCATTGTTCCATTGTGTATATATACCACAACTTTTTTCTTTCTCCCTTCCTTTCCTTCCTTCTTCCTTTCCTTCTCTCCTCCTCCTCCTCCTTCTCCTTCTTTCTTTCTTTCTTTCTTTTTTTTTTTTGCCAGAGCACTGCTCAGCTCTGGTTAATGATGGTGCTGGGAATTGATTGAACCTGGGACCTCAGAGCCTCAGGCATGAGGTTCTGTTTGCATATCCATTATGCTATCTCCCCCACCCTATACCACAAGTTTCTCAGATATTCAATCTGTCATTGGACTTCTGGGTTCATTCCCAGTTTTGGACTAGGACTTTCAGGGGTTGTGTGCTATGAACTTCCTGCCAAGCAACAAAGGTACACTGCCGGGCTGGCTAGCTTCACGGGCGGGAGACAGACGACCAGAAACTCATGGCTGGGCTGTACGCAGTATCTCTTTATTCATGTGGAACACAGCACAATCTAAGCTATCTAAACTATATATAATCACAATCCCGTCCTTATATATACACTCGCTAAGTAGGGTGGAAACAGGATGTGACATAGAGAGGGTGGTGCGAAAAGACAGTGGTGGAAATCAGGGTGACTACAAGAGGGGGCGGAGCAAAAAGACATCGTGAACCAGTGGGGATTAAACCAATGCCCTGCAGGCAGGGCGGTGCTTAGTTAACAGTGGTTATGTAAATAGAATACAGTGTTAAGCAGGGGGGATTAAACCAATGAAACAGAAGGGGTCTTAGAAGCATACCAACAGCACACAAGCACATACTGTGTGCCTCCCCCCTCGTTCCCTTTTTCTCTTTCTGCGAGGAGTGCTGGAGATTGAGCCCAGGGCACCCTTCATGCAAAGCAAGTGCTCTGCCACTAATCTCCCTGCCACTCCATCTCAACATTAGGACTGGCCAGTGGCATTGGGTCTTGGCGGCCTGCCTCACCAACACAAAAGCCCCCTTTGGTCTCTCACAGGGTTAAGCTCAGTTGCCATTACCTACCATAGCTTAGGCTGGTTATCTCATCAGAACTTCACACTGGTGCTTCTCTGACTCTACTGTCACTTTGGCCTTTATTTCTTGGAATTCTTCCACAGGGGAGAACCTGTATCATCTGTGACTTGATCTCCTTCAGTCTCTGCAGGAAAAAAGCATGCACTCTCTCACTCACCCTCCACCTGGCAGTTTTCCGAATACTGTTCTAACATCTAACAGATGGTGTTCTAACAGCTCCTAGCATATATACGTGTGTGTGTATACATATATATATATATATATATATATATTTGGATAGAGATAGAAATTGAGAGGGGAGGGGAAGATAGAGGAGAGAGACAGAAAGACACCTGTAGCACTCCTTTACCACTTGTGGTGATTTGCTCCTGCAGGTGGGTACCAGGTACTTGAACCTGGGTCCTTGCACACTCTAATGTGAGTGCTTGACCAGGTGCTCCACCACCTGCCCCCCTCCTTTTTTATGCCTCCAAGGTTATCACTGGGGCTCAGTGCCTGTACTAGGAATCCACTGTTTCTGGAGGCTATTTTTTTCAATTTTGTTGCCCTTGTTGTTTATCATTGTTGTCATTATTATTATTGTTGCCACTGCTGTCGTTGTTATTGGATAAGATGGAGAGAAATCAAGAGAGGAGGGGAAGACGGGGGGGGGGGAGATATACATCAGAAGAGCTGTTTCACTACTTGTGAAGCAACCCCTCTGCAGGAGGGGACCCCGGGGCTTGAACCAGGATACTTACACTGGTCTTGCACTTCTTGCCATATGTGCTTAACCTGCTGTGCTACAGCCTGGTCCCTGTTGTTGTTGCTGTAATTGTTGTTATGTTATTGTTGTTGCTACTATTGTTGATGGATAGGACAGAGAGAAAGCGAGAGAGGAGGAGAAGACAGAGGAGAGAAAGATATACACCTGCAGACCTGCTTCACTACTTGCAAAGTGACTCCCCTGCAGGTGGGAAGCCAGGGGCTCAAACTGGGTAACTTGTGCTTTTCACTATGTGTGCTTAACCCAGTGTGCCACCGCCCGACACCTCCCCCTCTTTATTTTATTCAAAACTCAGGTTTAGGGGGCCGGGCGGTAGCACAAGCGGGTTAAGCGCATGTGGCGCAAAGCGCAAGGACCAGCATAAGGATCCCGGTTCAAGCCCCTTGCTCCCCACCTGCAGGGGAGTCGCTTCACAGGCGGTGAAGCAAGTCTGCAGATGTCTATCTTTCTCTCCCCTACTCTGTCTTCTCTTCCTCTCTCAATTTTTCTCTATCCTATCCAACAATGAACGACATCAATAACAACAATAATAACCACAACAAGGGCAACAAAAGGGGGTAAATGGCCTCCAGGAGCAGTGGATTCATGGCGCAGGCACCGAGCCCAGCAATAACCCTGGAGGCAAAAAAAAAAAACCCTCAGGTTTAAACAGATATCATTATGACTTCATAAATTTTAATGCATCTGGTATCTCTCAGTTGTGTTAATTTTATTCTTGACAATCAAGATTCATCATGTTTTTGGTAGGGCCATAATTTCTTTAGGAATTTCTTCTATAGTTATCTGTTAACTTTCATCTCTCTCACTCTCTCTCTTAGATCACTGCTCAACTCTGGCTTAAACTGGGGCTTAGCAGCTTCAGGCATGAGTGTGTCTTTGCATAACCATTATGCTATTTCCTCTGTCCCATAATTTCTTTAAAATTTTTTTGGGGGGAACAGGCAGTGGTACACCTAATTAAATGCACACATTACAGTGTTCAAGGACCCAGGTTCAAGCCCCTAGTCCCCACCTGCAGAAGGAAAGCTTCAGAAGTCGTGAAACAGGGCTGCAGGTGTCTCTGTCTCATTCCCTCTCTATCTCCCTCTCTTGATTTCTCTCTGTCTCTACCCAATAATAAATAAATAAAAACATTAAAAAGAACATAATTGCATGGAGATAAAGAAATTGAGGAGGAAGGGGAAGACACACACACACACACACACCCCTATAGCACTGCTTAACTGCTGGGCTAGCTTCACGGGTGGGAGAGAGGATCCAGGAACTTATGGCGGCTGGTAATACACTTCTTTATTCACAAGGGAACACTCCAGAGTCGGGTGTGAGCACAGTGGGTTAAGCCACCTGGCACCAAACTGCGATGGCTGCCTCCCACTCTGCATGCCAGCCCTTCTCCAGGTTGGGACACAGGAGAAAAAAAAAAAAAGAGGAGAGGAAGAAGAAGAGAGCGAAACCAGGAAAAGAAGTGGGTTTTATGGAATAAAACCAGAAGTGGCAAGTCTGGAACAGAGATGGCTAGGAAAGGGGGTGGAGAAAGGAAAAAGGCATGCTGGGAACTTCCTTAGCTACCATTGCTATGGTTTTAGCTGGCGGGAATTAGCAATACCCTGAGGGGATAATGTGGTGGGGAGACCTTTAGTCATTTATAAGACAAAGCAGAAAATTGGTATGTAGATAAAGGGACTGGCTATACTAGCACAGGGTGGTTTGTGGGCCCTGCCTAACTCAACCACATCTGCACAATTTCCCAACTTAGCCTCTGCGCAGCTTCCCTCCCCGCCCCCAACCCCTGCATGTGGGAACCTGGGGCTTGAACCTGGGTCATTGTGCATGGTGACACATGCACTCAATGGGGTGTGCCACCGCCTGGCTCCTAACTTCTTTTAAAATTTTTTATTTGTTTTAGTTGAGAGAGACCAGAGAGACACTCCAGTCATATGCAATACTGGGGTAAGGCACACAAGACTGAGTCACCATCTTGTCCCTCTGTCCTTCCTGTCACTCTTCTGTGTGTCTGATAAGGATACTTGTTACTGGACCTGGGCCTCCTCTCCTCAAGAAATCAGCTTGTTACATCTGCAAAGAACTCTTTCCAAGTGATGTCGTTTTATAAGTTTCAAGGTTTGATGTAAACAGAACACTGTGAATGGGAGAAGCTTCGTAAGTGGTGGAGTGGTGCTGTGGTGTCTCTCTTCCTCTCTCTCTGTCAACCTCTAAAAAACAAAAAAGGCTCATGGTTCAAGAGGTGGCACAGTGGCTAAAGCATTGAACTCTCAAGCGTGAAGTCCTAAATTTAATCCCTGCCAGCACATGTACCAGAGTGATGCCTGGCTCTCTCTCTCTCGTCCTATCTTCTTCATGAATAAATTAAAAAAAGATTTTTAAGTCTCTATTGGGAGCAGTGTAATAATACAGGAACAAAAAACTTAGGGGCAAAAACAAATAAATAGACAAACACATAAATCATATATATCACGACGGAAAGAAAAACAGAGAAGCTGAGCTGGATCTGGCCCTGGGCAGGTGGAGGTGGAGTAGTGTGTGCACCCAGCTCATACACTTTGGCAGCACCCTCTACGCTGGGCCTGTCTGCCAGTCTTTCAGTGAGTAGAAGGCTCTGAGCTGCTATCTAGAGACGTAGTGGCCAGGGGAGCAGTGTGCCCTCCCTGGCTGTTCTTCCTTCTCCAACAGCACTGGCGTCCATAGTTCAGCCGTGGGAACATGAAGAGGTTATAGAGGCAAGATCTGGGGTCTGCTCTGTGTTCTCCTAGGCCTCATGACACACAGGTCTCCCGCAGAGGAGTCTGGGATAGACTGGGCACCACCACCAGGTGGGGAGGGCCTGGTCCCTGACACTGTAGAGATGGTGAACTACCACCTTGGCCCACTAGATGGCGCCAAGAAACCTGTGCCCTAGAGCACGGTCAAGGGGACTCTTGGGAGACAGACCCTCGCTTCAGGATGCCAGCCCTGGGCAGCTCCTCATGGGAGGACAGTAGGAGTGTGTGCTGGGGATGAGGGGGAGGCTTGTGATGTCCAGTGGCCTCTTCTCAGAAACAACCCATGGGTCAGGAGATAGATCCCTGGGTACAGCACACACTTGATTTTGTGTGAGGACCTGGATTCTAGCTCTGGGCACCACATGGGAACAGGTCACATAGCATATAGGAAATTCTATCAATGGTGGAGCCATGCTGTGGTGTCTTTCCCTGTCTGAAGTTGAAAGGAACATTTTGAAGTACACTTTCTGTAGCATTCGCTGCATTCACATTGGTGTGAAGTTGTCATTAGTATTACCTTCAGAACTCCCCCCCCCCAGCCCCCCAGGGCACTGCTCAGCTCTGGCTTAAGATGGTACAGGTAAAGCAATGAACTTGGGCCCTTTGCAGATGCATAAAAGTGTTTTTGCATCACCATTATGCTTTCTCTCCAGTCCTGGAAATCTTTGATCTTTTCAAATTTGACATAGTCTTCATTAAACACTCACCCCTACAGTCCCCTCCTCCTCCCCCAGCTCCCAACTCCCAGTCCTAGGCTCTTGTCACCCCCTTTCCACATCCTGTGACTACAGATAGGCTGAATCCCAGCATTCCTGTGAAGGAAGGCAGACAATACATTGCCTGAAGTGTCTGGCTTTTGTCACTTTGCTTTGGGAGCTCGGCCAGGTTCCGGCATATTCTATCTAGCACGCCATTGTTTTTCTCATTGGGTCCACATTCCACTGTGTGGAGGGTCACGGGGCTGTTTGCCCAGCTCCCGCCCTTGACACCCTGAGCTGCCTGTTGGCTGTTGTGACCTGCACTGCTGTGAACATGAGTGTCCCAGTCTGGGACCCTGCAGCCTGGGGATTACCTCCTGCAGGAGGGGACCAACCTATGAAATGATGAAGGGTGGAGAGACCAGAAAGGGTCCCTGAGGATGGAAGGGACAAGTTTCCTTTCGCCACAGTCCTTGCTTGGGCTGGCTCTTGCTCCAACACTTTCTCTCCACGATCTCAGGGCCACCATGTAAGTGGATCTCTCTAAGCCCCGGCACAGCTGCAGGAACACAGACATGGCTGTGGACAAGGCCATGACACTGTGTGACAGGACTGGGCTGCAGGGGTCATATTGTCACATTGTGAGATCAGGTGTGGATGGTCCAGCAGAGGAGAGCTGGATTCTTAGAACCATTTAATTTTTTTCTAAATGGTGAGTTACTATTTTTATTTTTTAATATATTTTTTTAAAGATTCACTTACTTATTAATGAGAAAGAACCAGACATCACTCTGGCACATGTGCTGCCGGGGATCGAATTCAGGACCTCATGCTTGAGAGTCCAAAGCCTTATCACTGCGCTACCTCCCGGACCACATATATATTTTTAAAATATTTATTTATTCATTCCCTTTTGTTGCCCTTGTTTTAGTGTTGTAGTTATTATTGTTGTTGTTATTGATGTCATTGTTGTTGGGTAGGACAGAGAGAAAAGGAGAGAGGAGGGGAAGACAGAGAGGGGGAGAGAAAGCAGATTTGCTTCACCGCCTGTGAGCGACTCCCCTGCAGGTGGGGAGCCGGGGGCTGGAACTGGGATCCTTTAGCTGGTCCTTGCGCTTTGCGCCATGTGTGTTTAACCAGCTGTGCTACTGCCCGATCCCCCCATTTAACTTTAAAAAAAGTTTTATTTATGGGGCCAGGCGGTAGCACACCGAGTTAAGCGCACATAGTGTGAAACGCAAGGACTTGCACAAGGATCCCAGTTTGAGCCCCCGGCTCCCCACCTGCGGGGGGTGGGGGGGGTCTCCTCACAAGCAATTGTCCGGCTGCGCTGCGGGGAGAGGGGGTCGGGAGCGAAGAGGGAACACAAATCTTTATTTGCGCTGGCACCTCAGAGTTGGGTGAGAGAGAAGCAGGTTGGGCCACGTGGAGGTAGTGAAAATGGCCGCCTCACGCAGTAACCTTTCCTGCGTCTAAACACCAAAGTGAAGCGAGGCAAGAGAGCGAGGTGGGGAAGAAGAAGGGCTTTTATGGGAGTAGCTCTCACGAGAATGGGAAGGGGGAGGAGTAACCAAAGCATTCCAAATAGACAATGCCCTGAGGGCACAACATGGCGGAACTGGCACTCTGAGGAACTGGCTACTCTAGCAGTAGCCTGAGGGGACAACATGGCAGATGTGACTGCATCTGCACAATTTCCCAGCAAGCAGTGAAGCAGGTCTGCAGGTATTTCTCTTTCTTTCCCCCTCTCTGTCTTCCCCTGCTCTCCCAATTTCTCTGTCCTATCCAACAACAGCAGCAACAACAACAAAGGGTGGGGGGGAAGGCCTCCAGGAGCAGTGGATTCGTAGTGCAGGCACCAAGCTCCAGTGATAATCCTGGAGGCAAATATATATTTTGTTTTGATGAGAAAGAGATACTGAGAGAGACCACAGCACTGCTCAGCTTAGGTTTATGGTAGTGCAGGGATTGAACCCGAGACTTTGGAGCCTCAGGTTTGAAAATTTTGCTATCATCCATTTTAATAATAGAAAAAAAGAAAAAAACATTTTCTTTCTCTTTTTCTTTCTTTTGTTTCCAGGGTTATTGCTGGGGCTCAGTGCCTACACTACTAATCCACTGCTCCTGACAGCCATTTTGTCCCCCCCCTTTTTTTTTTTTTTTCTTTTTTGGATAGGACAGAGAGAAATTGAGAGGGAAGGGGAAGATAGAGAGGGCGAGAGAAAGATAGACACCTGCAGACCTGCTTCACTGCTTGTGAAGTGACTCCTCCTATAGGTGGGGAGCCGGAGGGCTCAAACTGGGATACTTACACAGGTCCTTTTGCTTTGTAATACGTGCATTTAATCCGGTGTGCCACTGCCCAGCTCCCATATTTATTTATTTATAAATGAATGGAGACAGAACCAGAGCAGCATTCTGACATATGTGATGCCAGGGACTGAACTCAGGACCTCATGCTTTTATGTCCACCACTGTGAACTACCTCCTGAGCTGCAAATATCATTTAACTAAAAAAAATTTTTTTTAAGTTGCCACCAGGTTTATCACTGGAGCTTGGTGTCTGCAAGACGAACCCACTGCTCGTGGTGGCCACTACCCCCCACCCCATCTTCCCTTTATTTAATAATGTTACGGAAATACCTACAGAACAGCTCTGAGTGTTACAGCTCTAGGGTGAGGCAGATCCAAAGGTGGAGACTGAGGCCGAGACCGCATGGAGGGCAGGGAGATAATTTACTTTCCATTACGGAGTTATAGGCTGATTTCCTACCAGACCTGCACAAGTTTGTCCCTCAGCACCCAGCTTTTATACTGGGCGCGGCACAAGCGGCGCGGCACAAGCTGATTGGCTAGAAACAATGTCCATCAAGGTGCTGACAATAAAGGTGAGAGCAGGTTGGCTACCATCAGAGCTAGCCACTCAGATGCTGGAATGTAGAAGTGGGCGTCTACCAGGAGCCTATAGATTTTTCTTTTCAATAAGACAGAAACTGAGAGGACAGGGGAAGAGCTGGGGGAGGAGAAAGAGACAACTGCCTCCCTGCTTCACTTCGTGTAAAGCTTCCACACTGCAGATAGGGACCAAAGGCTGAACCCAAGTCTTTGCACTGCTGATAGGGATCAAAGGCTTGAACCCAAGTCCTTGCACATGGTAACATATGCGTCTACTGGGTACATCACCTCCTGGCCCTGCCACTCCATTTTAGTTAATTTTACAGGTGGGACGAACCCGAGGTATGTGAGTCTACATATATTTGATGCAACCTAAACAGAGATCAAACTCTTCTGGTGACAACTTAGCTTTCAAGTTGAAATGTTCTGAGAGTGTAAAATGCACACTAGGTCTCAAAGTGTTTACTCTCAAAAGTATGTAAAAATCTATAAAAAGTTTTTTTTTCCAGGTGTCCAACAACCGATGAGTGGCTGAGCAAGTTGTGGTATATAGTCACAATGGAGTACTACTCAGCTGTAAAAAATGGTGACTTCACCGTTTTCAGCTGATCTTGAATGGACCTTGAAAAATTCATGTTAAGTGAAATAAGTCAGAAACAGAAGGATGAATGAATATGGGATGATCTCACTCTCAGGCAGAAGTTGAAAAACAAGATCAGAAAAAAACCAAAAACACAAGTAGAACCTATAATGGAATTGGTGTATCGCACCAAAGTAAAAGACTCTGGGGTGGGTGGGTGGGTGGGGAGAATACAGGTCCATGAAGGATTCAGAGGACCTAGTGGGGGTTGTACTGTTATATGGGAAACTGGGGAATGTTATGCATGTACAAACTATTGTACTTACTGTTGAATGTAAAGCATTAATTCTCCAATAAAGAAATAAAAAAAGTTTTTTTTTTTTTTTAAATCATGGCTGGGGCATCATTGCTCCTGGCTGATTTTCTTTTTCCAGCTTTGGAGACACAGACAGAGAGACAGAGGGAGAAAAAAAAAATACACCACAGCATCAAAGCTCCCTCTGCCACAGCAGGCACCGGGCTTGAGCCTGGATCATGTACTTGGCAAGGCAGACGCATTAGCCAGGCGTGCTATTTCTCCAGCCCCACCTTTAGGTGATATTAAAACGGATTCCACTGACAGCAAGTTATTGTCCAGCCACAAAAAGTCCTAAAAGAACAGTGCTGAACCTTGATATCATGCTAAGGGTGGAAGGCAGATACACAGTGGATGGCTCCTCTTATAAGAAACAGCCAGAACTAGCAGGTCCTTGGAGACCTTTGGGGGTGGGGGTTGGGGCCCAGGTGTCATTCTGGGGTGATGGAATGTTCTAGGTCTTAGAGCATTCCTGCTGAGATCTCTCAGGAGAACCGGAATATCCCTTTGAGGTGGCCTGACTTCAGGAGGACTGAGGGCACTGTCCCTGTCCAGGTGAAAGGGCAGGACTGGGCACCATACACAGCCAGGGAGAACTCTGAACCTAACTGTGCTCAGCTGGGCTGGGCTGTTTCCTTTTTAGTAGGGGCTTGTTGGGCAGCCTCCCTGCTCTGCTCCATCACTGATACTATGGTCAATTTACATAATAATTGTTTTGCCCGAGACCCACCCTGCCTGCAGGGTATTAATTAATCCCACCAGTTAAAACCTTCTCAACAGTTGCTATGGAAGCTTTCTACCTTCACACTCTTTCCTTTTCTCCACCCTCTTTCCTAGCCATTTCCTTTTCTGACTTGCCACTTCCAGTTAAAGATGTATATAATGGTGTTGTCTCGGATCAATAAAGACGCATTGCATTCCCGCTCCACCATGAGTTCCTGGTTCCTCTCCTGCATCGCTGAGTAAGCAGCAGCCCAGGTTGGCTCCGGTCGAGTTCTCTCCAACCCAGTGAGCACGTGCCTGGGAAGAAACACCCTCACGATAGCCTGGCAGGAGCTAATGTTTCCAGTGGCTGGAGTGTCCCAGCTAAGCCCAATGAGGCTATCCCATATCATTACTCATAACTAGTTGTGATATGGGTCACCCCCTAGTCAGACCGGACCTCCATCCTCTGCCCTCCATTGTGGACCCATAGAGAGGGAGTTCTCACAGAAATGGGGAATCATCCACAGTTCTGACATCTCAGCCTCCTGCCCAAGCCCCGTCCCCCTTCCCCCAGGAGATGAGATCCCACTGCCTCCTTCCATCTGTGAGACCCGGTGTGAGAGAACCCCTGACTCAGGGGTGCCTCTCAGGAGAGGCCAGAGCCTGGAGTCAGGCTCAAGGTGCCCCCAGACAGTCCATACAAATACCTAATGCTGTGACCTGAGTTTGGGGTTCATCCCCAACAGAAGGGCAATTTTACTGCTCCTGACCATTTGAAAAAATTCAGATGGAGTGACAAAGATAGAGAGAGGGAGAGACAGCAGAGCTTCCCCCATAGCCATGGCTCTTCCCATGTGGCAGCGGGGCTCAAATCTAGGCCACATGCAAGGCAAGCTCTTATGTCTGGGACTTAAAGCAACAAGCAGGGAGAAGCCTGCCTTTGGCCTTCTAGACCCAATGTGGCCCCCTCCCTCCCTCCCACGCCCAGCTATTCCCAGGGAGCGTAACCCGACTCCTGGGCAGACCAGATGGTCTTTTTCTATACCTACAGTTGCCGAGGAAATTGTGACAGCTGGATCTGCATGATGTAACCCCAAATGGAATTTGCAAAAGGCGTGCGTTCCTGTGGCCTGGACATAAGAACAATTCCTTCACCCAGTGGTGTCGGGGAAGAGCCAAGACACTCCCTTCCCTTTCTCCCAGGAACAGAGCCGGTGCTTGGGAGGTGGATGGAGGAGGTGAGGGAGGACGAGCACAGCTGGGAATGGATGGACAGATAGACAGATGAACAGTGGATGGTGGACAGAGGGAAGGAGGAATTGGTAAAGGAACAAAGGAGGGATGGACAGACGGGATGGAATGATAGCTAGAGGGGTGGAGTGATGGACTGATGGTGGGGAGTGGAGAGTGGTGGAGGGGTGGGCCTTGGGCTGCAGAGTGAGGTCTCCCTGCTCAGCCCATAGAGAAGGCCAGTGCTGGCTGGGAAGCTGGACTGGGAAAGGGCAGCTGGCCTGGCAGTGTGTGGCTCTCTGAAGCTGTGTGGGAAGACGCTTGGAGTGGGGCCGGGTGGTATACCCGGAGGAGTACATATGTCACCATGCATGATAACCCAGGTTCAAGCCCCAGGTTCCCACCTGCAGGGGGGAAACTTCGTGAATGGAGGAGCAGTTCTGTAGGCATCTCTCTTTCTCTCTCCCTCTGTACTTCCCTCTCCCCTCTTAATTTCTCTCTCTCTCTCTCACCTTCTATCTGGAAAACAAATCAAACGCATATACACATTTTGTGTATATATATATGATGGGTTTTAAAATAGCTGTAGGGCTCTTCCAAGCTGTAGATTGGTTCAGATTCATTTGGTGTTTCATTGGACAACTGTTCTTCCCTACCTCTGCTGCGCATGGGGCCCTGTTTGCAGTGCTACATATGAACTGGGCACAGGTCAGAGATGGTCTATCCTGCCATAGGGCTGTTCATCTAAATGGTTGAGAATGATCAATTCCAACAGCACACTTGGTGGAAGAAAGCACAGGGAGAAAAATTGAGGCTGATGGGTGAGGGGGTGTACTGTGTATCTCTCCTGCCTGGTACAGCAAGTGCAAAGGTCCTGGGGTGGAGGCTGTGGGGAAAGGAAGTCTCAGAGGGAGTGGGCATGCCCTTTGGATACACAGAGAGGATTCCTCTCTGAGCAGGCGCGTGACAAGATGCCACCAACTTTGGGTGGAGTCCTTACTGGCAGCTGTGGACAGATGGCCAGGGGGCAAAGGTTGTGCAGGTGAAGGCTGTCGCAGGAGCAGGGGAGGGTTTTCTAGGTTCAAGCCACTCCACTGAATCAGGGCCCCAGCTGCCCACCTCTCCTGGGTCCTTTCAGCATTCAGTCTTGGGAACTTTGCCTGACAAAAAGGATAGCAGTTGTTGTTTTCACCGGGCTGGCTTCACGGGCGGGTAACAGACGACCCGGGACTCATGCTGGGTTGTACGCAGTATCTCTTTATTCATGCAGGACGCAGCGTAATCTATACCAAGCTAAACTAAACTAAAACTAAAACGAACAATGTTGTCTTATATATACTTCCCAAGTAGGGTGTGAACAGGATGTGACATAGAGAGGGTGGAGAGAAAAGTGACTGGCGAAAATCAGGGTGTGACAAGGAGAGGGGTCGGAGCAGGCAAGAATTCTACCACTGAACCACCAATGCCCTGGAGGGAGGGTGGTGCTTGTTAACAGGTTATGTAAATAGAATGAAGTGGTTATGTAAATAGAATAGTGTTAAGCAGGGGGGATTAAACTAATGAAACAGAAGGGGTTTTTAGGGAGTCGGGCTGTAGTGCAGTGGGTTAAGCGCAGGTGGCGCAAAGCACAAGGACCGGCATAAGGATCCCGGTTCAAACCCCGGCTCCCCACCTGCAGGGGAGTCGCTTCACAGGCGGTGAAGCAGGTCTGCAGGTGTCTATCTTTCTCTCCTCCTCTCTGTTTTCCCCTCCTCTCTCCATTTCTCTCTGTCCTATCCAACAACGACGACAAAAACAATAATAACTACAACAATAAAACAACAAGGGCAACAAAAGGGAATAAATAAAATAAATATTAAAAAAAGAAAAGAAAAAAGAAAAAAACTTTTAAAAAAAAAAAAGAAGGGTTTTTTAGAAGCATACCAACAAGCAGTGGTTGTTGCAAAAGCAGATCCCACTGAAAACATACTGTTTCTGTCTTTTTTCTTTATTGGGGGGATTAATGGTTTTCAGTTAACAGTAAAATACAGTAGTTGGTACATGAGTAACATTTCTCAGTTTTCCAGATAACACTCTAATTCCCCATCTAGGTTCTCTTCTGCCATCATGTTCCAAGATTTGAACACTCCCCCTCCACCCCTGCCCCAGAATCCTTTACTTTGGTCTTCTTCTTCTTCTAGCGTTTGCCATTCTTCCGTAGCCAGTCAACAGCGTCAGGTTGAGCCTGGTGTAAAGTTTCGAGACCTCCTTTGAATCTGGAGAGGTGGCAGTGTTGACTATGTGGGTCATAGTCTGTCTGTAGCCGCAGGGGCAGTTCGGGTCGTCTCTGGCTCCCCAGCGATGGAACATAGCGGCACACCGGCCATGGCCTGTTCGATAGCGATTGAGGAGGGCCCAATCATAACGTGCTAGGTCAAAGCCAGGTTGACGCTTGCAGGGGTCTGTGATGAGGTGTTTGTTCTTTACCTCAGCTGACTGCCAACTCTGTTTCCAAGAGTCTGGAACAGAGAAGTTCAGTGTAGGCGTAGGAGACCAGATTGGATGACGAGACGTCAAGCGTTGGACAGGGTGGGTGAAGATATCTGCGTATATTGGCAGGTCCGGTCGAGCGTAGACGTGGGAAATGAACTTAGATGATGCCGCATCCCGACGAATATCTGTCGGGGCGATGTTGCTAAGAACTGGCAGCCATGGAACCAGGGTGGAATGGATGGTTCCAGAAATTATCCTCATGGAGGAGTATAATTTGGAATTGACCAAGTGGACATGGGGGCTACGGAAACATACTGGGGCACAGTATTCTGCAGTGGAATAGCATAATGCCAGAGATGATGATCGTAGTGTGGAAGTGCTCGTGCCCCATGAGGAGCTGGCCAGTCTTGCAATGATGTTATTCCTCGCACCCACCTTTGCTGCAGTTTTTATGAGATGTTCGTGAAATGACAGAGTGCGATCGAGAGTAACGCCAAGATAGACTGGCTGGGCTTCATGCTGGATTCTCGTATCGTCAAGCTGCACATTAAGCTCACGCGAGACCGAGGCATGGTGTAGATGGAAAACAGATGATACCGTTTTTGCTGTGCTAGGAATTAGTCACCATTTTTTACAGTAATCAGATATCAGAGACATGTCTTTCGTGAATGTTTCCTCGAGGATGTCAAACTTGGATGCCTGAGTTGCACAGCAGATGTCATCGGCGTAGATGAACTTCCTTGAAGAAGTTTCTGGGAGGTCATTGATGTAAATATTAAATAGCGTAGGAGCCAGAACAGAGCCCTGGGGGAGGCCACTTGAAACAAGTCTCCATCTGTTAGACTTGTCACCCAGATGCACCCGGAATCTTCTGTTTTGGAGAAGAAACGATATAGTGTTGGCCACTCATGGAGGCAGGCATCTTGAGATCTTGACTAGGAGACCTCGGTGCCAGACCGTGTCATAGTCTGCTGTGAGATCAACAAAGACAGCACCCGTTTTTAAATTCTTCTGGAATCAATTTTCAATGTAAGTTGAGAGGGCCAGGACTTGTTCGCAGGTAGATCTTCCTGGGCGGAAACCAGCTTGGGCGGGTGATAGGAATTTCTCTGTAAGAGGAGAAATACGTGACAGAAGCAGCCTCTCAAGGAGTTTGTAACACACTGAGAGGAGAGAAATTGGACTATAGCTGGCGGCCAGTGTTGGGTCTTTCTTTGGTTTCAAAACCGCTATAATCTTCGCATGACGCCAAACTTTGGGCATAGACTCAGATTCCAAGATGTGGGACAGGAATGAAGCGAGCCACTTCTTTGCCGCGGGACTCAGGCTAAGAATGAGTTCTGGGGTGATGTTATCATAGCCAGCAGCTGATCCCGGTTTAACCCTCTTCAAAGCGTCTTCCAGTTCAGACAGTGTAAAGGGAGAGAGTTTTGGAGATGGACAAGATAACCGGAAGTGGGATGACCACTCATGGGAAATTTCTCTTTTCCAGACTGGGTCGATCTTAGCACGTCCAACTTGAGTTAGGTGACTTTGGTGCAATACACCAAATCCAGTCCAAGTTCTGCTTTGTGTTTTCCTTTAACAGTTTTCTTTTTTCTTAAATATTTATTTATTTATTCCCTTTTGTTGCCCTTGTTGTTTTATTGTAGTTATTATTGTTGTTGTTATTGATGTTGTTGTTGCATAGGACAGAGAAATGGAGAGAGGAGGGGAAGATAGAGAAGGGGAGAGAAAGATAGACACCTGCAGACCTGCTTCACCACCTGTAAAATGACCCCCCTGCAGGTGGGGAGCCAGGGGCCCGAACAGGGATCCTTATGCAGGTCCTTGCACTTTGCGCCACCTGCCCTTAACTTGCTGCACTACCGCCCGACTCCCTCCCTCAACAGTTTTCTAAAGAAGAGATATATATGGCCCACAGACATGAAGAAATGCTCCATTTCACTTATCATTAGACAAATGCAAATTAAAACTACTCTGAGATTCCACCTGTGAGAAAAGCCTGCATCAACAAAACAGGAAATGACAAGTGTTGATAAGGCTGTGGAGAAAAAGGGACTCTGCTATTCTACTGGTGAGAATGCAAACTGGTGCAGCCCCTCTGGAAGACTGAACAGCCCTTAAACAAATAAAGATGGAATTACCTTATGATCCAGCAATACCATTCTTTGGCACTTACCCAAAAGACACTCAAAAAACTATTTTGAAGGGACACAGGTACTCTTGTGTTCATAGCTGCATTATTCACAATGGCCAAAGAATGGAAGCAGCCTAAATGCCCATTAACAAATGACTAGCTAGGACTTTGTGCATACCATTATTATTATTATTATTATTACCTCCAGGGTTATTGTTGGGGTTCAGTGCCTGCACCATGAATCCACTGCTCCTGGAGGCCACTTTTCTCCCTTTTGTTGCCCTTGTTATTGTAGCCTTGTTGTGGCTATTGTTGTTATTGTTGATGTTGTTCGTTGTTGGCTAGGATAGAGAGAAATGGAGAGAGGAGGGGAAGACAGAGAGGGGAGAGAAAGACAGACACCTGCAGATCTGCTTCACTGCCTGTGAATCGACACCCTTGCAGGTGGGGAGCCGGGGGCTTGAAACGGGATCCTTACGCTTGTCCTTGCCCTTTGCGCCATGTGCGCTTAACCCGCTGCACTACCGCCCGACCCTCTGCAACCCACTATTAATGGCTCCTAAAAGAAGCAGGACATGCTGATCTGCCCCCTCCATGGAGTGCAGTTCATCTCCAGAAGCCCCTAGCACCAAACATGACATGAACTACACTCCCTAGGGCTGTTCTGCAGACTGTCCAGGCAGACATCTGGGACCCAGTGGATGTGGCTGGTGGGAGAATTTTCAGTAAGGGACGTGTCCTTTCTGCTCACCCACATGGAGTATTTGGAAAATCATTCCCATGGGGGGATGATGATGATGATTATATGTTTTTATTGCCATCAGAATTATCACTGGGGCATGATGCCGGCATTACAAATCCACCGCTCCTGGAAGCCTTTTTTTTTTTTTTTCTAATAGGACAGGGAGAAATTGAGAGGGAAGGGGAAATAGAAAGCGAGACACCTAAAACAACAAGGGCAACAAAAGGGAAAATAAATAAATAAATAGTAAAAAAAGAGAAAAAAGAAAGTGAAACTTCTGCAGACCTGGTTCACTGCTCATGAAGTGTCCTCCCGGCAGGTGGGGAGCAGGGGCTCAAACCCGGGTCTTTGTGCATGTTGATATATGCTCCACCACCTGACCCCCAATCAAGGAGCTGTTGTAACTGGCTTGAGGCCACACAGCAGGGCCCTGGTCTCCTGATTAGCTGTTTTCAAGCTGAACTCAAATGCCAAAGGCTCCAAGTTCCAGGGGAGGCCAGGTAGTGGCGGTACCCTTTATTTCCACTAGAGGACAGCAGACAAGCGTCGGTGTAGTTGACAGGCAGGAGCAGAATCCCAGTCCTGGACTTCCCAGCTGGCTCCCCACTCTGGTTGGAACGTCCAGGGCAGTGGACACAGAGACCCCTTTCTCTCCGAGGGAACCACCTGTGCAGAGAGATGTGGGCATTAATGGAGCACCAGGAACAGGGTCTGTTCTTCCCAGACACCTCTGCAAATCAAACTTCACTGTTCCTCCCAAGCAATTCTGGCAGGTTGTGGTGGGGGTGGGTTCCTATTCCAGAGTGGAAAGGGGGTTCTGCCAGAGGGACCTCATATACTCTGAGTGGGCAGGAGGCTCCATCCTGGCACTGGAATTTCTCAGGGCAATGTTGGAGGAGTCTGCCTGTTGCCTGGGAACAGCCTTCTTTTGTCTCAAGCAGTCAAGGTAGGTTCAATCCTGCCCTCTGCGCATGCTCACCAAGGGTTCCTGTTGAATCCTCCAGGAAGGATCCTGGACAGCATGTGGCTGTCACTAGTCACTTGGCCTGAGCTGACTCGGTTTCTCTCTTAAAAATTTAGCACTGGTTTATGGTGGTGCTGGAGACTGAACCAGGGACATCTGAGCCTGAGACACAAAAGTCTTTTGTATATAAACTGATGTGCAATCTCCCCATCCCCATCCCCATTCTCTCTCTCTCTCTCTCTTCCTCTCTTTTGCTGAATCGGGCTGTGCCCACACACTATTTTCACTATTTTACTACTCCCCGCAGGGCTTTATCATTCATTTTCATTCAGGGACACACACACACACACACATACACACACTCTGTGGGAGAGAAATCACAGCACCAGAGCTTTCCCGATACCCATCTCTGGTGTGGTGCCCCTGCTCCTCGGATGTGCCTTAGCCACAAATCATTTCATTGCTAGATCAGCTCTTATTATATATTTGACACCCTCCCCTCTCCCATCACAAAACCAGCTGCAGAGGACACTGTCCCTCTGGGGTGCAGACTGGAAAAGAGTTCTGGGCGCTGTCAGTGGACCCTGCAGCCAGCATGGGAACTTGCCACCCTGCCCAGGACCCATCAGGACTTTCTCCTTCCCTTTCTTCCATTTATTTCCTTCACTCACTCCACTTGGAGCGCCAGGACTTGCTCGGTAGAGAGCTGCGAGGAACTAGGCCTTTTGTGTGGGTCCTGTGTGTGTGTGGCTTCCTATGCGCTCTAGTCAGGGTGGAGGATCAAAAGGGGGATCTGGGGGCTCCCGAGTTTGCCTCCTCCAGTCATTCCCCCCCTCCCACCCACCCCACCCCTGCTCCCCGGAGTTGCTCTGCTGATAAACGGGGCGCAGGAGTCCTCGGTCCAGTTGGGATCCCTTTCTGGGTGTCTTTCCAAAGAGCCCTGCGGAGACGCCCAGAGCCACAGCGGCCCGGTCCTGACCCCACGCGCGGACACTGGAGACGCAGCACGTGCGGTGGGTCCCCGCTACCCGGCCGAGGGGGCGCGCACGGGCGCCGGGGAACCGGTGCACCCCCACCTTCACCCCACCGCCGCGCCGCAGACCCCTCCCTCCGCAACTTTCCAAGGCGGCTCGGGGCAGGAAGTGGGGGGGCAGGGGCGGTGCTTGGGGCGCGGGGAGGGTCTGGGAGCGCGCCCCGCCCCCGACCGCGCCCCCGCGCCCCCAGCGCTCCGGAGCCGCGGAGTCGGAGCGCCGGGCTGCGATCGCCTAGCCCGCGGGCGGGGCGAACAAAGCGGCGGCGGTAGCGGCAGCTGAGGCGCGGGCGGCCGGGGCCCCGGACGCGCGGAACGAGCGACCCGCCGGGCCTTTGTCTCCGGCGGGGCAGCAGCCGCGGGCGCCCCGAGCGCAGGATGCGGCGCCCGGCGGGGCGGCCGGAGGAGCGCGGCGGCGGCGGGCAGCGGGCAGCGCGGCCCCGGGCCCGAGGGGACCCGCGTGTGTGAGGGGCGGCCGGCGCGGGCACGTGGGGCCGGAGAGCGGAGGCGGAGGCGCGGAGGAGGGGACGCCCGGCGGCGCGGCGGGGACCGGGGCCGCCCGCGCCAAGCCCCGCCCCGGCCGCCGAGCCCCGCGCGCGCGCGGGCGGGCGGGATGCCCCGCGGCCGCGGCACTCTGCTCCGCGCCCTGCCCTGAGCCGGCCGCGCGGGCGCCATGGAGCAGTGGCGGCAGTGCGGCCGCTGGCTCATCGACTGCAAGGTCCTGCCGCCCAGCCACCGGGTGGTGTGGCCCTCGGCGGTGGTCTTCGATCTGGCGCAGGCGCTGCGCGACGGCGTCCTGCTGTGCCAGCTGCTGCACAACCTCTCGCCCGGCTCGGTGGACCTCAAGGACATCAACTTCCGGCCGCAGATGTCCCAGGTGAGGACGGGGCGCCCGGGCCTCGGGGGGCGACCCCGGGCGGCGCGAAGTTGACCAAAGTCCCTCTAGCCCGGGGCGCGCCTCCGCCCCCCGCGGGCACTGCCCGGCCGCACCTCCAGGGGAGGGGGCGCTCGGACCCACGCTGCTGCTCCCCTCCCCTCATCCGCGCTCCCAGCTTGGTTCCCCGACTCCGCCGAGCTCTGCGGGCGCTCGGGTCCCCAGCGGGGCGGAAGACTGGGTGGACCCGGGGCCCGCGCCCGGCCCGTCTCGCCGCCTCCCAGCCCGGCGCGAGCGGGCACCAGCAGCTCGGCCTCCCTTGTGCCCTGTGACTTGCTGCCAGAGGGGGACCCCCGGGCACTCTCCCCCAGCAAATGTGTCCTTTGTCGCCGGTGAGGCGCGTGTGGCTGCCTGCCGGCTGGGAGCCGGCAGGAAAATGTCTGTTCCTTCAGCGGCAGGAGCTGCCTCACTGGATCCCCAAAGGGAAGTTGCCTGAGACTTAAAGAGAATCAGGGGTCCCGTTCTGCTCAGCCCCCCAATCTGGCATCTTTGCATTGCGTCCTAGATGCGTTAGGTGGCTCAGGGGGCGGCTGGCACTGTCCGGGAGTGACCCTTTTGCTCACCCCCAGCCCTTTCCTCTGGGGCTCATGGCAAGTCTGGTGGACAAGGGCCTTTCACTCCTGTGACAAGGGAGCGGGGCTGGGGGAAGGAGGGATGAGATGAGTCACCACTTTTCCAGGCCCCTGTCCTTTGGCTGCTACCACGTTTCCAAGGAGATGGGGGCAACCCCTCCCTGGAAGGGGTGGTGGTGGTGGCTGCTGACAAAGGCCAGCTCTGAGTGGGCAGGGAACTGTCTTCCCACTCAGTAATAACAGCCTGGGACCTCTGACTTCGCCACGGAGGGTGCTTTGACCTCTCCTGGAGCCAGCACTCAGGACACTTTCAACCCAACTTGCCCGAGGTCCCAGGGACCAGGTGCCTTGCTGCAGCTGTATCACCAGTATCACAGCTGGGGAATGATCCTCCTGCTCCCCAGGGGACTGGGGAAGGACTTACTCCATTTTATGCCTGGAGAGTCCCAGGGAGATTGTGGCTGCTGGGTTGACTACCCATGGTGCTGGGTGCTGAGGTGCAGGGCTCCTGGACTGACAGGTTCCCCGGTTTTCCTGGTTGGAAATAGGCTCCGGCTGTGGTTTGGGTGGGCTGGGAAAGGAGGGTGCTCCTATGACAGGTGGCCTGGTTCAGCCCCTACATCAGGGGGTGCTAAGATGACCTGGGGTCCCTAGTGCTGTAGGAGGGCCAGTGGTACTGACAGCAGCACAGCCCCTCAGTGCTGTGCCTCCTGGTCCAGTCCCCCCTAGAAGGAGTGTTGGGGCATTTGGGCAGTAGGGCTGGCGCAGCTGGACACATATTTGTGGGTCTGGCTGGCCAGGTGCTCAAACCTAGCTCTGCCATCTCCCTGGTAGACACCTCAGTGTTCCCACAGATGCAGTCCAGACAGTCACCATAGCATGCCCTCAGTAGAGAGCTGGATATGAAACCTTCCTCCGTGTTTCCGTGCGACCATCTGGCCCCCTGTGGTGTGTGTGGCTCCTTACGCTGACCTCAGCTCGCCTGCTTTTCATCTAGCAGAGGGTGGGGTGGTCACGCCCATCTTTGTGTGTCTGTGGCTGGAGCAGTGTGGGCTGCAGCTGCTCCCAGACCCCCCACCCCCCGTCGTCCCCGTGGGTTTCAGAATCCGCAGGACTACCCCATGTGCACATGCACCATGATGGGGTGGCCTTCCTGGAGTGTGGCTGGGCTGGGCCCTAGGGAGCGGTTCTGCCCTCGAGTAAGCTTACAGCCCCCGGGGTCCAGGAAGCGTCCTCTGCCAAGAACATCACCCCCAGCCTTCCCTGGGGTGACACCTTGCTGGAGAGGAGACACCACTCCTCTTTCTTGGCTTGCCCCCTCGCTCACCCCGTCAGTGGCTGGCAACCTGGATATGACCTTAGGTCTCTCTGCTCAGGCCATTTGAGCAAACCACGCTCTCCTAAATCTCCTTGAGGGAGCTCACTCCATGGAGGGGCGGGCCTGCTTCTCTATCCTGTTGTGCGTCTGACAAGAAGGAAGATGGGCTCAGCACCTGCCTGTTCTCCAGCATCTGGAGGCCTGGCTGGCTGGGAGGGCCCCTCCATCTCCCCGCTCTCCTGGCGTGCCTGGGGCCCTTCCAGTGCCAGGGCTGTCCTGGCGTGTCCCTTGTCCTAGGGTGCCACGCTGGCTTCTATGGGGACAGTTATTTCCCTGGGACTCCATTCAGAGTACCCCCTCCTGCTGCTCTCCCCTGGGTCATTGAACCCGAAGGAACACAGAGCAGTGTGTGTTTATTGAGCAACTACTGTGTGCGGAGCCAGGTCCTAGGAGATGTCCTCAGAGACGGGCTTGCCGCCATCATGCCCTGTGGAGCTGACAGGATCTGCTTTATTTTCTTTCTTTCTTTCTTTCTTTCTTTCTTTCTTTCTTTCTTTCTTTTTTTTTTTTTTTTTGTCTCCAAAATGCCTAGAAGCTGCCTTGGGTTTAATTAAACTAATTAAGTACGGCTCCAATCTGCAGAGCCTGAGTGTCTGCGGCAGCCTAGGGTACGAGTGCCCGGGCTGATTCCAGCACACAGCTTCACCTTTGGTCTGCTTTTTGGACCTTTAGCACACCCGCTGCACCCGCCTCTGGGATGCACGCCACCCTGTCAGGCCTACACCCTTGGAGCAGACTGGGAAGCTGCTGTGGAGACTGTGTGCTGGTGTTTCCCACACCTCCAGCCTCTGTACCTCCTAGTCCCTGCCTCCCTCTCATGCCTTTTTTTTTTTTTTTGGTCTTTTTTGTCTGCTCATCACACGCTATGCCCATGCTAAATTCCTTTCGTCTTTTAGCTTGGTCATTCCTGTAACGAGCTAGTCTGGTCATCCTCTCCTCCTTGAAGTCTCCCATGATCTCAAGCCTGGCCCTGGTTCCTGGGCACCATGAGCCCCTCCAAACCCTTCATCTTGGGGTCCTATAGAACCTGCAGTCCTTTGTTTGTTCCTCTATTCTTTTTTTTCCCCATCATTCAGGACCAGTCTGCCCCAGATCTGACTACTTACTAGGCAGGCTTGGCCTGGGGGCTGGGGCAGCCTGGTCCTTGCTCTCACAGTGGTTTCTGGGGAGCCAGGACAGAGGGAGTGGACCAGAGTAGGCCTGATTGGCTGGCTCCTTACATCTTCCTTTCTTTATTTTAAGATGCATTTATTTATACTTAATTATTTTAAGGTAGAGACACAGAGGGAGAAAGACACCACAGCACTGAAACTACCCAGGTTGCACATGTGACAGAGCAGTGCAAATCCAAGTGAGCTATGTCACTGGGTCTCTTCATTTATTTTATGAGCAATTAGAGCCTCAATCCGTCATGTCTGGTGCTGGGGACTGAACCCGGGGCCCCAGCCATTGAAGCTCTGTTCTCCTTCCAGGTTCCTGGCATCTTAGCTCAGGGAGGGTAAGGCCAGGTGCTTGGGGCAGGTGGCCCGAGTCCAGATGGGGCTCAGGGCTCCGAGCACTCACCTGAGCCCTTGGTGAAGGCAGCGTTTTTCAGCTGGTGCTCTGTCACTGTCTGTTCCTGCAGTTGACACATTTCCAAGCTTTGATACAGTGCAGTATCTAGTCCTCTGTCACCTCGTTTCTCCTTTTCTTTCTCTCCCCCACCTATTCCCTCCAGCTTTGATTGTGGTTTCCTGTTGGATCCCCGGGATTGCTGTAGGTTCCCGGCATGGTTTATTTTTGATGCCTGAATGTCCTTGGGTTTGACCTGTGGCTGTGCTTCAAGGCGGCTCTGTTGTCTCTCTGAGCACTTCCTTCCTCTCTGGCGCTGAGTGCTTCAGACCCGTGTTGTGTTTTCCTTTGCTCCCTCTTGGTTATCAGCCATGGCTCCGACTCTGGGGAGTTCTGGTTCCACAGTGGAGAGAGCGGGCTGTTCTGCTGTCATGAGCCCTGGGTGGTTAGACCTAGGGAGAACATGTGTGTGCTCGTGGGCACCTGTGTTTGTGTGTTTGTTGCTGAGCACATACTTGTCTCACATATTCATGTTTGTACTTGTCCCCTTCCTCCCTCCCTTCCTCCCTCCCTTCCTCCCTCCCTTCCTTCCTTCCTTCCTTCCTTCCTTCCTTCCTTCCTTCCTTCCTTCCTGTTTTTGTCAGCAGGGTTATTGCTGGGGCTGAATGCCTGCATAATGACTTCCACCACTCCCTCTGGCTATTTATTTATTTATTCATTTATTTATTTATGATAGGACAAAAAGCAATTGGGGGGGGAGAGAGACAGTGAGATACCTGCAGAGCTGCTTCATCACTCCTGAACCTTCCCCCTCTGCTGGTGGGGACCAAGGGATTGAACCCAAGTCCTTGCACATGATAATGTATGTGCTTTACCTGGTGCTCCACTGCCTGGCCCCTGTGGGCCATTTTTTTAAATAGAAGTGAGAGACGGATAGGAAGAGAGACAAGAGAGATATTTGCAACACTGCTTCATTGCTTGTGGAGTTCCCCCCCCACGTGGTTGGGAAATCTGGGACTTGAAGCCAGATCCTTGCGTGTGTGTGCTCTACTGGGTATGTGACCACCCAGAGGTTGTTCCCCCCCAACCTCTGCTCAACATCTGCTACCAAATAGTAGCTTGTGAATTGCATCTGTATTTAAAGATTGGGGGCTGATGGTAGCACACCTGGGTGAGCACACATGTTCCTGTGCACAGACTTGAGTTCAAAGCCCCAGTCCTCACCTGCAGGGGGGTTGCTTCACAAGTGCTGAAGCAGCTCTGCAGGTGTTTCCCTGTCTCTTTCCCTGTTTCTCTCCATTTCCCCTCAGTTTCTAGCCAATAAATAAATAAATATTAAAAAAATTGTTTAAAAAATCTTGTTGATCTCAAGGTGGTGCAGTGGGTACAGTGTTGGTCTTCAAGCGTAAGTTACCAGGATTTGATCCCCAGCAGCACGTGTCAGAATGATGTCCTCCCTTCTTTTTCTCATAAATTGTTAAAAAAAAAAAAGATTTCTGTTAGTCATATTAAAAAGGTGAAAAGACAGTTTTAGTAATACATGCATATACATACATATGTTGTTGTTATTATTATTATTTTTTCCCCTGTGTGGCTGGGTATGAACTTGAGCCTTGTGTACATAATACCAGCACTGAGCTGCCCCCCACCCCCCCATACACCCGAGGGGCCAGATAGAGCTATTCTAGGTCTTGTGGTCTGGAGGTCTCTTTCACGTGCTTGTCTCTGTCTTTCCTGCCCAGTTTTTTTCATCATTTTAGAGAAGGGTAGAAAAGAGAGACACCGTCATGGCACCGCTGAAGAGAGAGAAAAGAGAGACACCGTTACAGCACTGCTCTACCACCCTTGGCATCCCCTCCGGTGCTGTTCATGGTGTCCTCAGTGGTGCTAGGCCTCGAACCCAGGACCTTGGACCCAGGCACTGTGCTGTTCGAGGCGTGTGCTCTGTGTGGTGAGTCGTCTCCCTACCCTTATTAATAACACACTGCGTTTAATCAGTGTCTTCTGAAAACACAGCCCGGCAGACATCAGCTCTAGGGGGTGAAGGTGCCATGCTGTGTTTGCGGGAGATGATACCGCGTGTCTGGGATGCTCAGGTTTCGAGTGGGGAGGGATCAGGAAGAGTGCCTGGAAAGGCTCCTTGGGGGAATGACGATGAAAGCAAGGTTGGGAAACATCGCTGTTACCGGAACATTACCATTTCCTTCCCTGCTGCCGCGCACACGCAGGCCTGAGCTTGGCGGCGGGGTGGGGACGGGGGCTTTGCCCGACTGGCTGGCAGTGTGACTGTAGCCTTCCCCTCCAGTCTGCCTGGGCCCAGTCTGGGGTGGGGGTTTGCAGCCCGGTGCTGGCATAAAGCGAGTTCTTTGTGTCTCTGCTCTGATGGCAGAGTCCTGACTTGGGCTGGTGGGGAAGCTGTTTGGGGACACTCAGCTGTGCATATAGTCTGGGCCCTGGACACTGGGGTCGCAGGTGCTGGGACTTCCACCCCATGCCTCACTGGAGCCCTTTCCTGCCCCCTCCCCCAGCCCAGCTGGCTTGGCAATCCCCCCAACCCCTTTAGCGGGGGTCTCCCTCATTCATCTAGAGAAGTGCTGGGGCTCGGCAGTGAAGCCCTCTGACCTCTTCCTCCTGTATCCACGTCCAGTTCCTGTCTGTGCCTTTCTGGATTTGAGGCCCACGGTGCTGAGCTCGATGCCTCCTTACCACTCCTCAGTCCATCCCTGGTGCCACTTGCCACCGGTCCCTTCACCCAGGATCCCCAAGTGCTATCTATTGTAGGGCTAGACGGGACTATTCTAGGTCTCCGTCACCTGCTTATCTCTGTCCCTCCTGCCCAGAGCAGCTGTTGATCATCTTGAGTGAGCTTTTCTTGACATTTACTTATGGAGAATGAAATGTGGATATGCATTTATATAGACTTCTTGGATGGAATTGGGTCTCACACATGTGATTTCACTGCTCTGGGCCACTTTGTCACACACACAGATGAGAGATGCATGTGTGCACACGTGAACACACATGTGAACACACACGTGAACACACACGTGAACACACACACACACACACACACACACACCCAGTGAAACTTCCTCTGGTGCCATTGCCTCTCTTGTGGTTCTGGGGCTTGAACCTGGGTCGCACACATGGCAGTGCAGGTGCTCCATCCAGTTAGCTATGTCTCTGGCCTGTGATGTGTGAATTTTTAAATACTTTCTGTGTGTCACAAAATTTGACACCCCCCCCCCAATACATACACATCATTTAAAAACGTAAAGGTGGATTGTACAGAGCCAGACAGCAGGACTCACAAACAACTGTGCCTGGGCCCTGTGTCTATCTGTGCTCAATGGCCAGTCCCTTCCCGTCTTGGTCCCTTCCCACCTAGGAAGGTGCCTGCACTACGAATTCACTGCTCCTGGAGGCCATTTTTCCCATTTAGTTGTCCTTGTTGTAGTTGTTATTGTTGTTAAGCTGTTGTTGCTGTTGTTGTTGGATAGGACAGAGAAATGGAGAGAGGAGGGGAAGATAGAGAAGGGTTGAGAAAGAGAGACACCTGCAGACCTGTTTCACTGCTTGCTAAGCGACCTCCCTTCAGATGGGGAGCCGGGGGCTCAAACTGGGATCCTTATGCTGGTTCTTGTGCTTTGTGCCTTGTGCGCTTAACCCACAGCTTTACTGCCCGCCCCCCTGTCCCTTCACTTTTATTATGACTCTTTTTGAGTCCTACTCTGTGCTGATGGGAACTTGCTGGAGAAGAGCAAAACTCTTTCCTGCTGGCCTCGCTTGCCTCCCCAGCTGTGCCCTGTGCAGGGCACTCACCATAGCCTTTGGATGATGATGGCCACCTGCTGGGGTTTGCCCCAAACTGGGGGAGGCCACGACAGTGGGTGCAGGCTGCTCATCCTCCTTTACAACCAGGGGTCTGGTTGATTAGATTGTAGAGGGCTTCTAGGAGGAGGTGGCCTTGAGCCCAGGGTGCCTCTAGGTAACTGAAGGTCGGAGGCCTGGTGGCCTGTGGAGAGTGGGGTCCCTGGGGACTCCCCTTCCCTCCAGGCATTCTGAATCTTGCACCCACAGTCCCTTCCTGACTCCTCAGAGCTGACACCTGGGGACCAAGGAGCCAGCCTGGCTCAGAGGCAGCTAGAGAGGTGACTGGTTGGCCTGGGGTCACACAGCTTTGTGAATAACTCCTGAGCAAGTGAAGGAGATGCAGGGGCTGAATCCAGAGCTGCCCAGGCTCCCCACTCACTTCCTTAGCTCTGTTCCTGAACCCCTCTCAAGGGGGCAGTGGACATAAGAGCCAGAAGCCCCCACCCCCTTGTGTTGCTGACCTTCTGCAGGGGCCTAGATACAGAGGTCCAGGGAGAAAGGAAGAGGCACTCTCAGATGCAGACAAGGTGGCAGGTTGGGGTGAGCGCCTCAGGGCGTGGTCTCCCCCCAGCATCTTTGCTGCAGGGTCCCTTTGCCTCCTCTCCTCTGGGCTGGGCACAGGCAGCCTCATGACCAGGTGAGTGTAGCCTTCTGGGCCTCTATGCCGGGCCTCTGTCCTGGGCCTCTGTGCTGGGTCTCCATCTTCCCCGGCCAACTCCTCTCTGGGTCTGAGTGGCTGCAGCTCTGACTCGAGGAAGTGTGGCGGCCTCTGCCCTCCTGCCCTGTCAACATCCTCTGTCCAGTTCCGGATGGCTGCCCTGCATCCGCTGCTTCAGTCCTGGGACCCCAACCTGCCTGGGAGCTGCTATCACTGGGTTCTGGCCTTGGCTGCTGCCAGCTTGTTCCTGTACTGGGCTCTGCCAGACCCAGGTTTGAGTCCTGCCCCCACTTCTTGGCTTTGTGACTCCTCTCTGGTTACCTCATCAGCTCCTTCCTTCCTTCCTTCCTTCCTTCCTTCCTTCCTTCCTTCCTTTCTTTCTTTCTCTCTCTTTCTTTTTGACTCCTCTCTGGTCCTCTCATCATTTTCTTTCTTTCTTTTTTCCTTCCTTCCTTCCTTCCCTCTTTTCCTCCTTCTTTCTATTAAAAAACTTTATTTATTTATTTATTAAAAAGATTTTACTTATTAGAAAGATAGGAGAGAGAGAAAGAACCAGATATCACTCTGGTGTATGTGCTGCCGGGGATTTAACTCAGGACCTCATGCTTGAAGAGTCCAGTGTCTCATCCACTGCGCCACCTCCCGGACCACAGAACTTCTATTTATTAATTAGAGAGAGGGAGGGAGAAAGAGAGAACACTAGACCATCCCTCTGGTACATGTGCTGCTGGGGATTGAAATTGGGACCTCATGGTTGAGAGTCCAGTGCTTTGTCCACTGTGCCACCTCCTTTACCACACCCCCCTTGTCTGTTCCTTCCCCGTCCCCCCCCCCCCCCCACACACACACACACTGAGAGCATCCACACTCTGGGAGTTTAAGCATTCTGAAATCTGTGCTAGTGATTCCTCAACCTGCCCACCCCTGGCCTCCCTCCCCAAATGCTTTGGGGAGCAGAGTTCAGTGCTGGGTTAGGGCCTCCACACCCGCAGTCTTGCTGGGATCCACTTGGGCGGCAGGAACCCCTCCCCCAATCAGGATGTGTTCACAAGAGGTGTGGGGTCCCTCATTCCTAGCCTGTGAACTTCCTTGCCTCCCCCCACAGGGTGGGGAGGGTCCCTGATTCAGTTTCTGAATTCAAAAGATAAAGGAGGAAGCAGAGCCCCACCCAGCTCAGCAAGGGGGCAGCCCCAGATCAGCACCCTGGGGTGCTCCTGCCACTGGCTAGCCCAGGCATGGGCGTCATCATGCTGTCAGAAGTGAGGTCTGTTTTGTGGGACTTTTGCGGGAGGACTGGGAGACTGTTCTAGATGCACCAGCTCCCAGCCTGAAGCCAACCTGAAGCTGGAGCCTGGGAGCTTCCATGGCTTGTTTTGTGTTGTGCTTTGGCCCTTCCTCCCTCCCTCCCTCCCTCCCTCCTTCCCTCCCTCCCTTCCTTCCCTAGAGCACTGCTCAGCTGTCTGATGGTGGTGGTGGTTGTAGGGGATGGACTGAACCTGGGGCCTCAGGCATGAGAGTATCTTTGCATAACCCTTATGTTGTCTCTGCTACCCTGTGCTTTGCTTTTTAAAGGTTCTGACACCTGATGGCACCTTTCCAGGAATGGGGGTCATCTCCAGTCCCTGTCCTCCCCATCTCAAGGACTGTTCTCTGACAGCTACATGAGGGAGGACAAAGGGGGTGTTACCTTTCTCCTGACTTTATTTTCAGGCTGTCCCACATTGCCAGGTGACATCCGCATTGTTCCATTGTTGCACTTATTGTGTAAACACAGGTGCTGCTCTGGTGACCTGGGGCCAGTGCTGATATTGCAGAAGGCACGCCACCCTGGTCATGCACCCACAGCCCCTTTCAGAGTTCAGGGAGCACCTTCCAGTGTGCTCACCTGCGTCGTCTGTGCTTGGCATAGTGCTCATCCTGGCTCTGGGGGAGGCAGACTTGGCCCCTGGTCTGTGTCCATTGGGACTGTAGTAATGGACAGAGCACAGCTGGCCCCAGTTGTACGGTGTCACCTCGCTGGTCAATGACAGCTGTTTCTGGTAAGGTGGAAGACTCTGGTCCTTCATGTTCCAGGCAGCCCCTGTCCCAAGGCCCTTCCTTGCTCTCCCTAAGCCCCTCTGAGTCTTCTCCATGGTCACTGCCATCACCATCATCTTCTTCTTCTTCTTCTCCTCCTCCTTTTCTTCCTCCTCCTTCTTTTAATGGAATGTTTTTTTTTTCTTTTTCTTTTTATTGGGGAATTAATGTTTTACATTCAACAGTAAATACAATAGTTTGTACATTCATAACATTCCCCAGTTTCCCACATAACAATACAACCCCACTAGGTCCTCTGAATCCTTTTTGGACCTGTACTCTCCCCACCCACCCACCCCAGAGTCTTTTACTTTGGCGCAATACGCCAATTCCAGTTCAGGTTCGACTTGTGTTTTCTTTTCTGATCTTGTTTTTCAACTTCTGCCTGAGAGTGAGATCATCCCATATTCATCCTTCTGTTTCTGACTTATTTCACTCAACATGATTTTTTCAAGGTCCATCCAAGATCGGCTGAAAACGGTGAAGTCACCATTTTTTACAGCTGAGTAGTATTCCATTGTGTATATATACCACAACTTGCTCAGCCACTCATCTGTTGTTGGACACCTGGGTTGCTTCCAGGTTTTGGCTATTACAAATTGTGCTGCCAAGAACATATGTGTACACAGATCTTTTTGGGTGGGTGTGTTGGGTTCCTTAGGATATATCCCCAGGAGAGGAATTGCATGGTCATAGGGTAGGTCCATTTCTAGCCTTCTGAGAGTTCTCCAGACTGTTCTCCACAGAGGCTGGACCAATTACATTCCCACCAGCAGTGCAGGAGGGTTCCTTTGACCCCACACCCTCTCCAGCATTTGCTGCTGTTACCTCTTCTGATGTATGACATTCTCACAGGAGTGAAGTGGTATCTTGTTGTTGTCTTTATTTGCATTTCTCTGACAGTCAGAGACTTGGAGCATTTTTTCATGTGTTTCTTGGCCTTTTGGATCTCTTCTGTGGTGAATATTCTGTCCATGTCCTCCCCCCATTTTTGGATGGGGTTATTTGTTGTCTTGTTGTTGAGTTTGGCAAGCTCTTTAAGTATGTTGGCTATTAAACTCTTTTTTTTGGCTATTAAACTCTTGTCTGATGTATGGCATGTAAAGATCTTCCATTCTGTGAGGGGTCTCTTGGTTTGGGTAGTGGTTTCTTTCGCTGTGAAGAAGCTTTTTTTTTTTTTTTTCCTCCAGGGTTATTGCTGGGCTCGGTGCCTGCACCATGAATCCACCACTCCTGGAGGCCATTTTTTTCCCCCTTTTGTTGCCCTTGTTGTTGTAGCCTCGCTGTGGCTATCATTATTGCCATTGTTGATGTCGTTTGTTGTTGGATAGGACAGAAAGAAATGGAGAGAGGAGGGGAAGACAGAGAGGGGGAGAGAAAGATAGACACCTGCAGACCTGCTTCACCGCCTGTGAAGCGACCCCCCTGCAGGTGGGGAGCCGGGGGCTCGAACAGGGATCCTTACTGTGAAGAAGCTTTTTAATTTGATATAGTCCCATAGGTTTATGCTTACCTTAGTCTTCTTTGTAATTGGATTCGTTTCATTGAAGATGTCTTTGAAATTTATGCAGATAAGAGTTCAGCCAATATTTTCTTCTAAGTGTCTGATAGTTTGTGGTCTAACATCCAAGTCCTTGATACACTTGGAATTTACTTTTGTATTTGGTGAAATACAGTGGTTCAGTTTCATTCTTCTGCATGTTTCAACCCATTGTTTCCAACACCATTTGTTGAAGAGACTCTGATTTCCCCATTTAATAGTCTGGGCCCCTTTGTCAAAGATTAGATGTCCATAGGTGTGGGGCCTCACTTCTGGGCTCTCAATTCTATTCCACTGGTCAGTGTGTCTATTCATGTTCCAGTACCAAGCAGTTTTGATGACAATGGCCTTATAATACAGTTTGAGATCTGGGAGTGTGATGCCTCCAGTTCTGTTCTTTTTTCTCAAGATTGTTTTGGCAATTCTAGGTCTTTTCTGGTTCCAGATAAACATTTGTAGCATTTGTTCTATTCTCCTAAAAACTGTGCTTGGGATCCTGATGAGGATAGCATTAAATTTGTATATGGCTCTGGGTAGTATATTCATTTTGATGATGTTAATTCTTCCAACCCATGAACATGGAGTATCTTTCCACTTCTTTGTGTCTTTTTCAATTTCCTTGAGTAGTGACTCATAATTTTCAGTATACAAGTCTTTCACTTCTTTGGTTAGGTCTACTCCTAGATATTTTATTGTTTTAGTTGCTATAGTAACTAAAAGGAATTGATTTCTTCTAGCTTAGTGTTTGCATAGAGGAATGCCACTGACTTTTGAATGTTAATTTTATAGCCTGACACCTTACTTTATTGCCTGATGATTTCCAAAAGCGTCTTGCTGGATTCCTTAGGTTTTTCTGTGTATACTATCATGTCATCTGCAAACAGGGAGAGTTTGACTTCTTCTCTTCCAATCTGTATGCCTTTAATTCCTTGCTCCTGCCTGATGGCTATGGCAAGAACTTCCAACACTATGTTGAATAGTAATGGTGATAGTGGGCAGGCCTGTCTAGTGCCTGATCTGAGGGGAAATGCTTCCAGTTTTTCACCATTGAGTATGATGTTGGCTGTCAGTTTGCTATATATAGACTCCACTATCTTCAGGAATTTTCCATCTATTCCTATTTTTTGTAGTGTTTTGATCATAAAGGGATGTTGGATTTTGTCAAAGGCTTTCTCTGCATCAATTGATATGGCCATGTGGTTTTTGGTCTTGCTTTTGTTGATGTGGTGGATCACATTGATTGATTTACGTATATTAAACCAAGCTTGCATGCCTGGGATAAACCCCACTTGGTCCTGATGAAGAATCTTTTTAATATACTGCTGTATTTGGTTGGCTAGAATTTTGTTCAATATTTTTGCATCTATGTTCATCAGAGATATTGGTCTGTAGTTTTCTTTTTTGGTTGTGCCTTGTTGTTTATTGTTGTTGTTAATTATTATTATTGCTGTTGCTGTCATTGTTGCTGGATAGGACAGAGAGAAATGGAGAGAGGAGGGCAAGATAGAGAGGGGGAAAGAAAGATAGACACCTGCAGACCTGCTTCATCGCTTGTGAAGCAACTCCCCTGCAGGTGGTGAGCCGGGGGCTCGAACCGGGATCCTTACACCAGTCCTTGCGGTTTGTGCCACCTGCACTTTACCCACTGTGCTACTGCCCAGACCCCTTAATGGACTTTTATAGTACATTTTTTTTCTTCCAGCACTTTGCTGGGGCTTCAAACCTACACAATTCCACTGCCACTGATGGACTGACTGACTCTTCCAGAGAGAGAGAGAGAGACAAAGTGAAGGGAGACATCACAGCACCAGTCCACTGGCGCTGAAGCTTTCCCTTTCCTCCTGCTCCCAAGTGGTGGCCAGGGACTTGATTCTAGTTCCTCAGACACAGTAAAATCTGTGCCCTGCCAGGTGGTGGTGCACCTGTTTGAGCACATATATATTACAGTGTGAAAGGACCCAGGTTCAAGCCCTGGACCCCACCTGCAGGGGGAAAAGCTTCACAAGTGGTGAAGCAGGGCTGCAGATGTCTCTCTGTCTCTCTCCCTCCCTATCTACCCCACCCCTCTCAATTTCTCTCTGTCTCTATCTGTTAACAGATAAATAAAAAAAATATTTTTAAAAAGTGTGCCCTACTGGTGAAGGGTCTCTTGGCACCCTCTTCTAAGGCAGAGAGAGGGAGAGAGTGAAAGTGACCACAGTACTAAGTCATCCTCCAGTGCGCTGGGGGCTGGGCTTGAGCCTGGGTTTAACACGAGGCAAGGCAATACACGATCCAAGAGAGCCCCCTCCTCTGAGGCTTGATTCCCCACCCCCCCACCCCGTGCCCCACAGCCTGCTCAGTGCACCTTCCAGCCCCAGCCAGGACCTCCGTGCTGCAGGGACAGAAGAGAAGAGTGAGTGCTTCATTGTTTTGCTGATGCAGTGGAGCTGCTGCTCAAGTGCTGGGCACTGGGCACTGAGCACCAAGCAACCCCTGGGTGCTGGCCATTGCCCCATGATGGCAGCAGGCTGGACAGCAGGCACACCCAGGGCCTGGAGCTGCTGTGTGTGCCCCCCTGCAGCTCCTCGGGTGACCCAAGCCTATGTGAGTGAGTGGCAACTGGGATGATGGGGAGATGGCCTGAGACCCTGTCTCTTGTGGAGGAAGGAGTCCAGTTCTGGGGGTCTACCAGAGGGGAGCAGAACCCAGAGCCACTGCCTCCAGGGAGGGGGTAAGTGGTTGGCAAGAGTGCCCTGGGGGCCATGAAAGGGCCTTGGAGAGAATGTGGTGGACCTGTATTAGACTCTAGAAAGTTCTGCTGAGGCTACTGTGCTGGGAGGAGGTCCAGGAGTCCCAGGGCTGGGAAGCAGGAGGATGTGGTCACCCTGCTGGAAAGCTGCTGGGGGTGGAGGAGGGTTGGGGAGGTGGGGGAAGGACGCTGGGGCTGTGTGTGTGGAGAAGCTGGGTTGGGTGGGCAGTGGGAGGCTGTCCTGATTTCGGGTGTGGTATCGGCGGTGGATGAGGTGCTGTCCACATCCTGCTGTCAGGGGTCAAGGCTGGCCTTGGCTGAGGGCCTGGGCTCAGCCTGACTCTGCCAGTGGAGCATCCCGGATGGGCTCTGAGTGGAGTCTGGACATGCTGCCCCACTCACCGTGTCTTCTGTCCTGCTTGTGCTTCCTGCAGCGTTTCCGGTCTCTGTGCAGTTGGCCACACTTGGTGGCCGGACTCTGCTGTGGAAAGGGAGATTGGCCATTGGTTTGCAGGGACTGGTGGCCGGTGCTTCCTCTATCCTCCATGGGTGCTGGCCACCTTGAGGAGCTTAGCCTTGGGGAGTCAGGAGGCTGTAAACAGGCACTGCTGATGCTCTGAGCCTTAGAGCCTGCTGTCTGGGGACACACATCCTGCGTGCCATTCCTCTCGGGTGACCCCATGCTAGCCGTACTGTTTCCAAGGACTTGGAAATGGATTTCGTAATGGAAAGAGCACTTGTGTGAATAGGTATAGCGTCCATGCTATTGATCTGGTAGCAGTGGGACCCCAGGAAGTCCAAATGGGGACATTGCTGTCTGACCCAGAGGGACATAGGGTCCTGTCATTGGAGGCTGTCCCCGAGGAGAGAGGCAGCAGCTGTAAGTGCTGCTGTTCTACTTGATGACATACTTTATCCGGGGTTCCTGGGAAACACCGCCCGGAGAGACCCTGCAGGGTAAAGCACAGTCCTTGAGATCCACGTTCCTTCTGCTTTTTTCCTCACCCTGGAGGGGAGCAGGAGGGCCTTCTGTGCCTGCACTGTTCCATCACACCTGGCAGACTTGTTTTTTCTTTTTTAGATTTAAAAAAATATTTTTATTTATTATTGGATAGAGACCAATTGAGAGGGGAGAGGGAGATAAAGAGGGAGAGAGATGGAGAGACACCTGCAGCCCTGCTTCACCACCTGTGAAGCTTTCCCTCTGCAGGTGGGGACCAGGGGCTTGAACCTGGGTTCACCTAACCAGGTGCGCCACCACTTGATTCTCACTTGTTGTTTCAACACATAATTTTTTCCTTTTGAATTTACTTTTTTATTTTTTTATTGGGGAATTAATGTTTTACATTCAACAGTAAGTACAATAGTTTGTACATGGATAACATTCCCCAGTTTCCCATATAACAATTCAACCCCCACTAGGTCCTCTGAATCCTTTTGGACCTGTATTCTCCCCACCCACCCACCCCAGAGTCTTTTACTTTGGTGCGATACGCCAATTCCATTTCAGGTTCTACTTGTGTTTTCTTTTCTGATCTTGTTTTTCAACTTCTGCCTGAGAGTGAGATCATCCCATATTCATCCTTCCGTTTCTTTTTTTTTTTCTCTCTTTTTTTTTATTGGGGAATTAATGTTTTACATTCAACAGTAAGTACAATAGTTTGTACATGCATAACATTCCCCAGTTTCCCATATAACAATACAACCCCCACTAGGTCCTCTGAATCCTTCTTGGACCTGTATTCTCCTCCACCCATCCACCCCAGAGTCTTACTTTGGTGCGATACGCCAATTCCATTTCAGGTCCTACTTGTACTTTCTTTTCTGATCTTGTTTTTCAACTTCGGCCTGAGAGTGACATCATACCATATTCATCCTTTTATTTCTGACTTATTTCACTCAACATGATTTTTTCAAGGTCCATCCAAGATCGGCTGAAAACGGTGAAGTCACCATTTTTTACAGCTGAGTAGTATTCCATTGCGACTATATAACACAACTTGCTCAGCCACTCATCTGTTGTTGGACACCTGGGTTGCTTCCAGGTTTTGGCTATTACAAGTTGTGCTGCCAGTAACATATGTGTACACAGATCTTTTTGGGTGGGTGTGTTGGGTTCCTTAGGATATATCCCCAGGAGAGGAATTGCAGGGTCATAGGGTAGGTCCATTTCTAGCCTTCTGAGAGTTCTCCAGACTGTTCTCCACAGAGGCTGGACCAATTACATTCCCACCAGCAGTGCAGGAGGGTTCCTTTGACCCCACACCCTCTCCAGCATTTGCTGCTGTTACCTCTTCTGATGTATGACATTCTCACAGGAGTGAAGTGGTATCTTGTTGTTGTCTTTATTTGCATTTCTCTGACAGTCAGAGACTTGGAGCATTTTTTCATGTGTTTCTTGGCCTTTTGGATCTCTTCTGTGGTGAATATTCTGTCCATGTCCTCCCCCCATTTTTGGATGGGGTTATTTGTTGTCTTGTTGTTGAGTTTGGCAAGCTCTTTAAGTATGTTGGCTATTAAACTCTTGTCTGATGTATGGCATGTAAAGATCTTCTTCCATTCTGTGAGGGGTCTCTTGGTTTGGGTAGTGGTTTCTTTCTCTGTGTAGAAGCTTTTTAATTTGATGTAGTCCCATAGGTTTATACTTGCCTTAGTCTTCTTTGTAATTGGATTTGTTTCATTGAAGATGTCTTTGAAATTTATGCGGATTAAGAGTTCTGCCAATATTTTCTTCTAAGTATCTGATAGTATGTGGTCTAACATCCAAGTCCTTGATCCACTTGGAATTTACTTTTGTATTTGGTGAAATACAGTGGTTCAGTTTCATTCTTCTGCATGTTTTAACCTATTGTTTCCAACACTGTTTGTTGAAGAGACTCTGCTTTCCTCATTTAATAGTCTGGGCCCCTTTGTCAAAGATTAAATGTCCATAGGTGTGGGGGCTCACTTCTGGGCTCTCATTTCTATTCCACTGGTCAGTGTGTCTATTCATGTTCCAGTACCAAGCAGTTTTGATGACAATGGCCCTATAATACAATTTGAGATCTGGGATTGTGATGCCTCCAGTTCTGTTCTTTTTTCTCAAGATTGTTTTGGCAACTCTAGGTCTTTTCTGGTTCCAGATAAACATTTGTAGCATTTGTTCTATTCTCCTAAAAACTGTGCTTGGGATCCTGATGAGGATAGCATTAAATTTGTATATGGCTCTGGGTAGTATATTCATTTTGATGATGTTAATTCTTCCAACCCATGAACATGGAGTATCTTTCCACTTCTTTGTGTCTTTTTCAATTTCCTTGAGTAGTGACTCATAATTTTCAGTATACAAGTCTTTCACTTCTTTGGTTAGGTCTACTCCTAGATATTTTATTGTTTTAGTTGCTATAGTAACTAAAAGGAATTGATTTCTTCTAGCTTAGTGTTTGCATAGAGGAATGCCACTGACTTTTGAATGTTAATTTTATAGCCTGACACCTTACTTTATTGCCTGATGATTTCCAAAAGCGTCTTGCTGGATTCCTTAGGTTTTTCTGTGTATACTATCATGTCATCTGCAAACAGGGAGAGTTTGACTTCTTCTCTTCCAATCTGTATGCCTTTAATTCCTTGCTCCTGCCTGATGGCTATGGCAAGAACTTCCAACACTATGTTGAATAGTCATGGTGATAGTGGGCAGGCCTGTATAGTGCCTGATCTGAGAGGAAATGCCTCCAGTTTTTCACCATTGAGTATGATGTTGGCTGTCAGTTTGCTATATATAGACTCCACTATCTTCAGGAACTTTCCATCTATTCCAATTTTTTGTAGTTTTTTTAAAAAAATATTTTATTTATTTATGAGAAAGATAGAGGGAGAGAGAAAGAACCAGACATCACTCTGGCTGCCAGGGATCGAACTCGGGACCTCATGGTTGAGAGTCCAAAGCTTTACCACTGCGCCACCTCCTGGATCACTTTTGTAGTGTTTTGATCATAAAGGTATGTTGGATTTTGTCAAAGGCTTTCTCTGCATCAATTGATATGACCATGTGGTTTTTGTTCTTGCTTTTGTTGATGTGGTGGATCACATTGATTGATTTACGTATATTGAACCAACCTTGCATGCCTGGGATAAACCCCACTTGGTCATGATGAACAATCTTTTAAATATACTGCTGTATTTGGTTGGCTAGAATTTTGTTCAGTATTTTTGCATCTATGTTCATCAGAGATATTGGTCTGTAGTTTTCTTTTTTGGTTGTGTCCCTGTCTGCTTTTCGTATCAGAGTGATGTTGTCTTCATAGAAGCTGGCAGGGAGTGTTCCAGTGTCTTCAATCTTCTGGAAGACTTTTAAAAGTAGAGGTATTAGTTCTTCTTTGAAGGTTTTGTAGAATTCATTTGTACAACCATCTGGTCCAGGACTTTTATTTTTGGGGAGATTTTTGATAACTGTTTCAATTTCATTAGCTGTGATGGGCCTGTTCATGTTATCCACTTCCTCTTTACTTAGTTTTGGAAGTTGGTAGGTATCTAGGAAATCATCCATTTCTTCCAGGTTCTCTAGCTTGGTGGCATATAGTTGTTCATAGAAGCCTTGCATGATATGTTGAATTTCTGCAGTGTCTGTTGTGATATCTCCTCTTTCATTTACTATCCGATTTATTTGGGTCTTCTCCCTTTTTTGTTTTGTGAGTCTGGCTAAAGGTTTGTCGATTTTGTTTACTCTTTCGAAGAACCAACATTTACTTTCGTTGATCTTTTGTATGGTTTTCTTATTTTCAATGTTATTTATTTCTGCCCTAACTTTAGTGATTTCTGTCCTTCTGATTGCTTTAGGGTTCCTTTGTTCTTCTTCTTCTAGGTCTTTAAGATGTGCAATCAGGCTGTTTATATGTCCTTTTTCTTGTTTCCTAATGTGTGCTTGTATAGCTATGAACTTCCCTCTCAGTACTGCCTTAACTGTGTCCCTAATATTTTGATAGCTTGTGTCTTCATTTTCATTGAACTCTTGAAACATTTTGATTTCTTCCTTTATTTCCTCTTTGACCTAGAAATTAAGGAGTGTACTGTTGAGCTTCCACATTTTGGGACTATTACTAATCTTTTGTTGATTGTTAAGTGTTAGTTTAATTCCACTTTGGTCTGAGAAGATGCTTGGGATGATTTCAATGCTCTTGAATTTGTTGATGCTGTCTTTGTGGCCTAACATATGATCTATCATTGAGAATGACCCATGTGGATTTGAGTAAAGTATGTATTCCAGTTTCTTGGGATGAATGACTCTGAACATGTCCAATAGTTGTAGTTTATCTATCTCTTCATTTAGCTCCCTTATGTCTTTATTGATTTTCTGCCTGGATGATCTGTCAAGTTGAGAGAGTGGGATGTTGAAGTCCCCTACTACGACTGTGTTGCTGTTAATATATTGCTGTAGCTCTTTCAGTAGACGTTTGATGTATTTAGATGGCTTCTCATTGGGTGCATAGATGTTAATAATTGTTAAGTCCTCTTGATTGACTGATCCTCTGAGCATTAAGTAGTGTCCATCCCTATCTTTTTTAATCTTATCTATTTTAAAATCTATCGTGTCAGATATGAGAATAGCTGTTCCTGCCCTTTTTTGTGGGCCATTGGCTTGTATGATAGTTTTCCATCCTTTCACTTTAAGTCTGTGTTTGTCTTGTTGAGTTAGGTGGGTTTCCTGTAGACAGCATATTGTTGGGTTGTATTTTCTGATCCATCTTCCTACTTTGTGTCTTTTAATAGGTGAATTCAAGCCATTATAATTTATTGATATCAAAGATTGAAGATATTTTAATGCCATTCTTGTAGAGTTTTAGAGTGTTCTGATTTATGTCCTATTTATGATGGTCAGACTGTTTATAGAAGACCTTTCAGAACTTCTTTCAGGGCAGGCTTGGTGATAGTTGATTCCTTCAACTGTTGCTTGTTTGAGAAGGTTTTGATGCCTCTATCTAGTCTGAATGACAGTCTATCAGGATACAGTTGTCTTGGTTGAAAGCCTTTCTCATTGAGTACTCGATAGATATCTTGCCATTCTCTTCTGGCCTGTAGTGTTTGTGTGGAGAAGTCTGTTGCTAATCTTATGGGTTTTCCTCTGTATGTGACTCTTTATTTTTCTCTTGCAGCCTTCAGGATCCTTTCTTTATCCTTATTCCTTTCCATTCTAAATATGATATGTCTTGGTATCTTTAAGTCTAGGTTAATTCTGTTTGGGACCCTCTGGGCTTCTTGAATCTTTATGTCTTTGATGTTGTCTAGACTAGAGAAGTTTTCAGCTATTATGGCCTGAAGAATGCTTTCTTCCTCTCCCTCTCTTTCTTCCTCTGATAAGCCAATAATGCGTATATTGTTTCTTCTGAAGTTATCCCATAGGTCTCTGTTGTTGTTTTCAGCATCTCTTAATCTCTTTTTGAGATCTCTTACTTCTTTTTGAGTTGTCTCTAATTCGATCTTGCTAATTCTGTCTTCAGCCTCATTGATTCTATTCTCTCTCCCCTCTACGGTTTTCTGGAGTTCATCTGTTTTGTTACCCTGTTCTGATACTGTTTTAGCTTGTTCAGCTAGTTGTGTTCTTAGATCAGCTAGTTCAGCGTTCAGCTCTCTAATAACCTTGAGATAGTTAGTGTTTTCTTCCAGAGTCTCATTTGTTGTTCCTGTATTTCTGATTACAATTCTTTCAAACTCTTTACTCACTCCTGTGATTATTTCCTTAGCTAATGTTTGGATGTTGAACTCGTTATTTTGTTCTTCACCCTTTGGGGGGCTTTTAGCTGGACTGTTGTCCTGGTTCGTTTCTCCAATATTTCTTCTTGTTGGTTTACCCATTTTATATATTATGTTATAAGTTCCTTCTCTTAGTACTTTTCAAATTACTGATCACTATTTCCTGAATTGACTTGTGTCTAAGTAAGGTAATTAAAGGTGGAAGTTAACAGTTGTTTCAATAGTATTTTAATCCCTGAGTTGGAGCTCAGTGATTTAAAAGCCTCTTTTTTTTTCTTCTCTTTAGGCTAAGGGAGCCTGAGGGCTTCTAAACTATAAGTAGGCTTCTTAGCTTAATCACTGACTCCTGACCAAGAGATAAGGCAGGGTGTGGCAGAGATAGTCCGGTGGTTATGCAAAGAGACTTTCACAGCCCCACAGCTATGCCACTGAGGTATAGGTCTTCTCCTGAATTTCCTGGTTAGATCTCTGTCCTTGGTTGTCCCTCCCTGCCATTGCTCCAGATTCTGAGGGCAGTAGCAATGGAGACTCAGAGTTGCACTTGGTGAGTCTCCAGGGAGTCCTCTCCTCCCTTCAGCTGTCCCCTTGTTGGTGGGACAGACTGGAGGTGGTGTCTCAACTGATAAACCGCCGGACTGTTACCAGCCACTTAGTCTCTCCCTAGGCTCCTCTCTGTCACCAGCCGCGTGTATTTGCACTCACTGGTGATTTGTTGGGTTCCTGAAGTTGTTCTAGTCCTGTCTTGTTGAGGTCCCAGGTGGTCTCCTTTGGTATTCCTAGTTGATCAGGGAGAGGAGAGGATAGGAGAGGACAGAAACAGATCTGCTGCTGCTCGTAGCCCCGCCTCCGGAAGTCCTAAACATCGTACATCTATTTATCTTATATGAGTCACAGTTTCATGAGAGGAAGAGAAAGAAACCAGAGAACAAACTGTCCTGCTATAAGTGATGCAGGGGTTCGAACCAAGTGCCTGAGGCTTGCGAGCTCTGTGCTCTACCAGTTGAGCTATTTCCCTAGCTGCCTGTTTCTCCTTCTGCAGGCCACTTGTGGGACAGACAGACACACTTGGTCTCAGGGCATGTGGGGCCTTCATGTCCGTCCCTGTCTGTCCCAGACCCTTTGTGTGAACCTTTTTCCACAGAGGCCAACATACTTTCTGTGTGGTTCTGCGGAATGCTCCCAGGGCCTCACACATGTTCTCTACAGGTAGTGGGACTGCAGCGCCACCTCCTTGGTGCCCAGCAACGGCTCACCCAGTTGAATGCATGTTACAGTGTGCAGGGACCTGAATTCAAACCCACGGTCTCCTCCTGCAGTGGGGAAGCTTTGTGAGTGGTGAAGCAGTGCTGCAGGTCTCCCTTTCTCTCTCTGTGTATGTGTATCTTTATCCAATAAGATAAGGAAGGAAGGAAAGAAAGGAGGAAGGAAAGAAAGAAAGAAAGAAAGAAAGAAAGAAAGAAAGAAAGAAAGAAAGAAATTCACAGGATTCCTCTTATTGGTGGGAATGCTTGATTCCTAAGTGAAGGTGACATGGTTAAGCCATAACTTTCACTATTGATCAGAATGGACAAGCCGCCTCTCTGATAGTGCGTGGCAGACCCCAAACCCTTGGGGTTTGTTCTGGAAAACCGGACCCACAGGATGGAGGCCAGGGGGCCCTTCCAAGGGGCTGGAATATGCCCAGTTGTGCAGGGAGAAGATGACAGAGAAGATGGCTTTGATGACAGAAAATGTAAAGTGGAAACAAATTCTAGCCAGTGGTGTCAGCATTCATGGGAGTAATGAATCACATCCCGAGCCGGGTCTTCCATTTCCTCACTGCTGATATGAGGTCACAGCTCAGTCCAGTGCTGGGGGTGGGGAGTGGAGCTGAGAGAGAGGGAGCCTGGGGGTTGGGCAGGGACCTGCAGGCCCAGCAGGGCAGCTCCTGGGCCTGGAGATGGTGATTATGGGCACAGTGGGCTGTCCAGCTCCTCTTTGGGGGAATCAGGCAAACGCTAGAAGAAGAAGAAGGGACCTGCTCCTGGAGGGGGTCCCTTTGCTTTATCTCTTCCCACCTATATGGTCCACTCTGTTGCCAGGTGCCCATGACCATACAGAGAGGGGAACTGAGGCACAGCTAGGGTGGGGCCTGCTCTTGGGACCCCCGTCTGCCTGTTCCTCTTTACCTGCTGGCTCTGGGCTACCTGGCTGTGCCTTGTCCTTGCCAGTTCTCTGGCTTCCCAGAGGCTACCCAGATGGGAACATGCGGGCCACCAAAGAGGAGGTGTCCCAGGAGCTGGGGGTGATGTTGGAGTGCTGCACAGGCTTCTGTGGGGCTGGGGGTACTCCTGCTCCCAGAGACTTGAGGAGTTGCTAAACAGTCTGTGATGCTTTTGGAGGCCAGTTCCTTTTTTTTTTTTTCTTCTTTCAGATTTTAAAAAAAATTTCTTTATTGGGGAATTAATGTTTTACATTAGATAGTAAATACAATAGTTTGTACATGCATAACATTTCTCAGTTTTCCATATAACAATACAGCCCCCACTAGGTCCTCTTCTCATCCTTTTTGGACCTGTATTCTCCCTACCCACCCACCCCAGAGTCTTTTACTTTGGCGCAATACGCCAATTCCAGTTCAGGTTCTACTTGTGTTTTCTCTTCTGATCTTGTTTTTCAACTTCTGCCTGAGAGTGAGATCATCCCATATTCATACTTCTGTTTCTGACTTATTTCACTCAACATGATTTTTTCAAGGTCCATCCAAGATCGGCTGAAAACAATGAAGTCACCATTTTTTATATCTGAGTAGTATTCCATTGTGTAGATATACCACAACTTGCTCAGCCACTCATCTGTTGTTGGACACCTGGGTTGCTTCCAGGTTTTGACTATATTACAAATTGTGCTGCTATAAACATGTGTACACAGATCTTTTTGGATGGGTGTGTCCTTTTTTATTTATTATTTATTATTTTATTTATTTATTCCCTTTTGTTGACCCTGTTTTTTTTTTTTATTGCTGTAGTTATTGTTGTTGTTGGATAGGACAGAGAGAAATGGAGGGAGGAGGGGAAGACAGAACGGGAGAGAAAGTTGGACTCCTGCAGACCTGCTTCACCAATTGTGAAGCAACTCCCCTACAGGTGGGGAGCTGGGGCCTCGAACTGGGATCCTTACACCAGTCCTTGTGCTTGGCACCACCTACGCTTAACCCTCTGTGCCAGTTCCTAATAGATCAGGCTTAACCCCTTCCTTCTTCCCTCCCTCCCTCCCTCCCTCCCTCCCTTCCTTCCTTCCTTCCTCTCTTTTCTCTCCGTGTCTCTTTCTGTCTCTTTCTCTCCCCTCTTCCCTCCTCCAGGGCCTCACTGGGCCTGGCAGACCACCCTCACATCTTTTTTATTTTTTCCAGGTAGAGGGTAAGAGACAGGGAGAATGAGTCAGAGAGAGAAGGAGAGACACCACAGGCCTGCTGTATCTTCTGTGAAGCTTCCTCTCTGTGTGGTGCTACTGTGTGGTGACTGGGGGCGTGTGCTACTAAAGTGTGAGCTCTGCCAGGTGCCCCATCTCCTGTACCCCCTTATTATTGTTATTGTGTATTTTTGCTTTTGGTCAACACTGGCTGCTGCAGGCTGATTTTTTCAGATAGAGATAGAGAGAGAGAAGCATGGGGGGAGAGACGCTACAGCACTGAGGTTTCTTTCCATGCCTTGGTGAAGTTGGTTTGCACACAAAGTAAAGCAGCACACCTGCATCTTTTTTTTTTTTTTTTTTTACAATCTTTTAAATTTTAATTATTATTATTTTTTTTATTACCAGGGCATCCATTAACTCTGGCATATGGTAGTAGGGGAGGTTGAACTTAGGACTGTGGAGCCTTAGGCATGAGAGTCTCTGCATAACCATTATACTATCTACACTCTCACACATCTGCTTCTTTTTTGCTTGTTTAATGTAGTGACTGGGGCCTTGTACATGCTAATACCACTGCCTCCCTAGGGCACATTTTCTCCTTTTGTCTCTAAGCAGAGCACTGCTCAGCTCTGGTTTATGGTGGTGCTGAGGGTTGGACTTGGGACTTTGCAGCCTCAAGATTGAACATTTTTTTGCTGAGCCACTATGCCGTCTCTCCAGTCTACACTTTTATTCTTTATCTTAGAGAGAGAGAGCCAGATAGACAGACACCATAGCACCAATCCACTCTCTGTGGTGCTTCTCCACAGTGCCTTGGTGTAATAAAGACACTTGCTTCACAAACTGAACTACCTCCTGGCCCCTCTTTGCTGCTTAAACAGTGGGGTTTTCCAACCAGTTGGCTCAGGATTTGCAAGTAGGAAATGAAACTTATAGGTCCCGTGGGAACCAGCAGGCCTGGGGGAGGATGGGGCACACTCCCTTGGTGTCCCTACTCTGGTCCTCTGAGGCCTGTCTGCACGCAGAGGGGAGCTATTCTTTCACTGGGGTCTGCAGGCCTGGATACTCGTGCACTGGGACCCTGGTTCTCATAGGAGAGCCCAAGCCCGTCTCTAGGTGCAGAATGCTTTCAGGGAGGGCCGTGTGTGTTCTCTGCTGCCTAGCTGGCCAGGCTCAATTCCTGTGAGCTGGGTTCAGCCCAGGCATGATAGACAGGAGGTGGGTGAGGCTACTTGGCTGATAGCTGAGTTCAGGGTCCCTCTCCCCTGATGCCTTGTTGGGGTCTCCCTTCTTGCCCCCTCCTCAGGCTTCCACAAGGCCAGCTCCATCCTCCCCAAGGACTTGGCAGTTCCCAGCACTTTGCCTGCTCAGCTGGCACCAGTCCTGGGGGCTTCATTCCTGGCTAACACCTGCCGTGCAGAGAGGCCCTCCCCAGTGCTTCTGTACTATGTGCACTTAACCCGGTGTGCCACCGCCTGGCCGCCTCCCCAGTGCTTCTGATGAAGCATCTGGCCTAAATAAGCGGCCCCTTCCCCCTGGATCTGAGAACCCTTTGTGGATAGGATTGTGAGCCAGGTAGATAACAGACATGCTCCTGGACTGGCTGAATGCCCCTCATGCACTGGGGATCTGCAGAGACCCTCCTGACTTGGGGATCCTTGCTCTCTTTTCTGTCCTGTTGGCATGAGCCACTGCTTGTGAAGGCAAGAGGAAGGTCCCTTCCACTTTACCCAGGACTTGCTCTCAGGAGGAAGTAATCAGCAGGGCTGTGAAGTAGAGGCAGGATGCAGTGATGGGTGGCTGAGTGGCTGTTCTCCCCATGTCCCTCCCACACCTGCATGTGGGGTCCTATGCTTCCCTGAGTGGCCCCCTCTGGCCTAGATCCTGTGGGGGAGACCTGTCCTGTCCAGAACTGGATGTAGGTAGGGAGTGAGTCTTCAGTCTCTTGATAAAGTGCAGTTTGTGCCTAGTGGGGCAGCTGTGAACACCCCCCAGCCCCCTATCCCCAGCTGCATGTGACAGTGACTTGGAGTCAGCAAGGTTTGCCATGCAGGGTGTGTGTGTGGGGTATACCCATTTCTGTAGTCAGAGCCTGTGATCTGGGTATTGCAAGGCCCCATCCTGCACTGGGCCTGGGGACAGGTCTTCTTGTCTTCCTGCTGTGTCCTGCAGGGCTTTGTGGTCATGTGGCCTGTCCTTTACATCTTTTGGCTGTCTCTTACAAAAGACTGTCGTTGGATTTATGGCTTGCCAAATCCAGCAAGGTTTCAGGTAAAGATATTTATCTTGATTACATCTGCAAGACCCCCCCCCCCCATAAGGGTACATTCTGGAATTCTGGAGGGGGGCCACCTGGAGACTTTTGTCTTTTCTCTTGAAGGGCTGGAACACTTTGGCCCGATACTTTGCTTCCTCTTTCTTCTCTTCCTGTGTTCTCTGGGCATTGATGGGCAGTGATGCCTGTGAGCCCTGGCTCCTGGTGGGAGGGATGTGGCTGGGGTTCAGGCCCAGGAGCCTGGTAGAGTGGGGTGTGGGTTTCAGGCTTCGGGTTGCTGTTGAAATGGGATTTTGGGGTTCAGGCCCTGAACTCCTGGTGGGGGAAGGGAGGTAGGGCTCAGGCCCTGAGCTGGTGGGAAGGGATGTGGGGTGAGCGGCCTGAGAGCCTGAGTGGATGGCTGAGCTGGAAGTGGAAGGGGTGTGGTAGTAGGCAGTGGGAGAAGTGTGGGCAGAGGGTCACCTCCAGGAGGATGGGGTGGGCAGGTAGCATTTCAGCTAGCTCAGCAGGGTGGGCCGGAAGTGGGGTAGTGGCCATGAGAGGAAGCATGCAGAGAAGTCCAGGAGGGGGCTGACTAGGGGCTCATTGGTCCAGACACCCCCTACCCGTGCCCCTGTTCATCACTCTACCTGGGATTTCCCACACTGCAACTACCGGAGAAGAGGGGCCAGGGGGCCTGGATGATCACTGAGGACTTGGGAGAAGTTCTTGTCCCCAGTAGCCTGGGCAGTGAGGACTCAGCAGGGGCTCTCACATGTCTTTGGGTTTAGTGTTTTCTTCTCCTTACTCACATGGTGTTCTGTGCTCTGACTGTGACTTTTGCTTCCTCCTGGCTGACAGGGCTGGAAGCCCTGCCCTGAGTCCCCCGCCCAGGGGTCTGCAGCTGGAGGGCTGTGCTGGCTTCTCCACCCTGGATTCGCTCTGCTGCCCTCTCACTTCCTGTGACTGACCCCGCCCCTCCTCCTGAAAATAACACTGGGGTGGGTGAGCATGTTGGAGGCCCAGTCTGGGAACCTGGGTGTAACTGACTTGTGGGGGTGGAGGGTGGGCAAGGGCATGTGCAACTTTCTTGGTGCCACAGTGTATGGCACCAAGTTGGGCCTGATGGCTGCTGGAATGATGAATGGATGAATTTAGTGGAAGAGTGAGTGAATGAATGAATGGTTGGATCAATGAATAGATGGGTAGATGAGTGAATGGATGAATGGGTGAGTGAGTGGATGGGTGGGTGAATGAACAGATGGATTGAGGGATGGATGAGTGGATGTGTGAGTGAGTGAGTGAACAGATGGATTAATGGATAGATGAGTGGATAGATGGGTCCATGGATGGATGAATGGGTTAATGGGCAAGTGAATGGATGGGTGAGTGAATAAACAGATGGATTGATAGATGGGTGAGTGGATGGATGGATGAATGAGTGGGTGGATGGAAGGGTGGGTGAGTGACTGGGGTGGAGGGAGAAGTGGGTGAGTGGATGTACTGATGAATGAGTAAAAAGGAAGCTGGACAAGGCTCTGTACCCAGCATTCTGAGTTGCTCAGTAACTCAGCCGACCTCACATGGTGGAACCTGTTTCTGCCAGAGGCTGTTGGACCATGACAGTCAGGTCCTGACAGCCCACATGACACAGCTCTCTGGAGAGCAGAGCTTTTAACCCAGGTGAGGGAATTTCTTCTGAGGAGAGGAGTCACTCTCTGTCATGCAAAGGAGATAAGGAGTCTGGGAATAGCCTAGCTGCCCTGATGAGGCTGGGGGACGGGTCCATTTTCCCAAACACCTGGTGTGCCAGGCACTGAGCCAGGGGATGTGGGGCACAGAAGCATAGGTTATTCCCAGCAGCCAGTTCTGTGTTAAACAAAACAAGACAAAAAAAAAAAAAAAACTAAAGGAAATCGACAGACTAGACAGAATAAGAGATCCCGTTGGTTCTTTTTGCCTCCCACATCCCCCTGATCTCTTGTTTGTGCACCAGAGGAAAAATAAACCAAAACTCCAGCCTGTGGTATCACCTAGAACTTCTAGCTCTGTTAAAAATCAGGCCCAGGACCTCAATTCCCCCCCTGGGAAAGTGGCATTCTGAGCCCTAGCCAGCTCCCGGGTCCAGGAGGTGCCAGTGGGCAGGTGAACTCCACCCTCCCATGTACCCTGTGGGGCCTGGACTGGAGCTGGGCTCCTGGCGGCTGAAACACAGGCACCAGCTCAGCTTTCAGGGCTGGAATATCTTCTCCCCACCCCCACCCCCACTCTTCCCCTAAACAGCCCCTTCCCTCCCACCCCTGGGTGAGTCTGCAGCTGTGAACATTCCTGACCCTTGGTTTAGGGGAGAAAGCCCAGCTGGCTGCCTGGCAAACAATGGCGTCCCTCCTCCTTCCCCATTGCCCCGGGGAGGAGGGGGTGGGCCCAGGGTGCGACTGGAATTTACAGAAAGTGCAACTGCTCAGAGCTGATCATCCATAAAGAGGGCTGTGCTGGGTGCATGGTTGCGGTTTGAACGTGTCCAGGGATCCATCCGATCCTCCCAAATCTGCTCGCCAACAGGGACATCTTTTTAAGAAATCTCAAAAGTATTGCTTACTCATTGGGGGAAAGAAAGAAGAGACAGTTCCGGAAGTTGGTGGAGACTGTTCCCCCACCCATGCAGGCTGAAGGCCGTGTGTGGCTGTGGCTTGAGGTGTCCTGAGTCTTCTCTGTCTCCTGAAAGAGTAAAGACCCTCCTTTGAAGCTGGGTGGGAGTGGGCGCACTGCAGGATTGTGGGGCTTAAGGTAGACAGATGCGAGGGGTCTCATGAAGATTGGGGTTCCTTGGTGAAGCTCCTTGGGGAGGGGGGAGGCCTTCTCAATCCACCTGAAAGAGGATGGAAAGGGATTTGCTGTGGAGAAATACACAAGGAATTTACCATCTTAACCTCCAGGAGGAAACACTTCAGTGGTCTTGAGTACATTTGCATTGTAGTGCTGTCTTCTCACTGCCTCTCCCAGAGCTGGGCTCCTCTGGTTAGAGCTGGGGTGCTCTCTGCTTCGGAGACACTTATACCCCATCCTCCCTGCCCCCAGCCTTTCAGCTAAGTGAAGCCACAGGATGGGTGTTTGTCTTCTGTGACTGATTTGTTTCACTTTAGCATCATGTCCTACCTAGGTAAGGGAGCCCATCCTTGTGATCTAGGCTAGCGTCTTCCTGCTGGGTCAGGGGTAGCTAGCTCAGCAGGGTTCAGTCCCTGATAACACCAAAGGAGCTTCATGGATGATGGAGTGGTGCTTTGATGTTTCTCTCTTTCCTTTTTCAAAATAAAGACTGCTAATTGCACGAAGAGGCGGGTGGCTCAGCATATCACACATGAGCCTGGGCCCTTTTCCTAGGGCTGCATTAAAACAACAACAACAACACCCTTCCTTTTTATGCTTGATTCCTGTCCCATTGTGTGGGTGGATGGCATTTATTTAGCCAACATCCATGGACGAACATTTGAGTTGCTCATTTCCCCTGCGTGTGTGTGTGTGTGTGTGTGTGTGTGTGTGTGTGTGTGTCTGTGCTATTTTTCTTCTATCTTTTTTTTTTTTGGCAGCTGGTGGGCTCTTTGTTCTTCTTTTAATTCAAAGAGAGAGAAAGAAATAGAGGAGAGATACCACAACACCACTTGATAGTTCTCGATGCTTCCCCAGGTATTGTGCATGGTTCTGGGGCCTCTACTGGGTGAGTTGTCTTCTGGCTTGCTGCCCCCTTTTGAATAGTGTGAGCAGTGCTGCTGGGAGCCTGGGTGTTGTAAATACCTCTTTAAGACCCTGTGTTCCTGGCCAGGGAGGTGACTCAGTCAGCAGAGCCTGGGACATTAGTGGGTGTAGCCCCAGGCTTGATCTCCAGCATCCATATGCCAGAGAGATGCTCTGCTCTCTCTCTCTCTCTGTTTTTCTGATTAAAACGAATAACACACACACACACACACACACACACACACACACTCTCTCTCTCTCTCTCTCTCTCTCACACACACACTCATTTCTTGGCAGTGTGCCTAGCAGTGGAATTGCTGGGGTACATGGCAATCCTATTTTGACTTCACTGTGCCTTTGTCCCACAGCAGTTATGCCGTTTTCTGTCTCTGCCCCCAACTCCCAACAGTGCGCAGGGTCCACTTCCTCCATATCTTTGCTGATGGACCTCTGTGCCGTCCCTCTGCCCAACCCCATAGCAGTTGGGTGTGAGCTGTACAGCTTCAAGCCTGAGCTGAATCTATAGACCCCTCCCTGCTGCTCAGACACAGCCGCCAGGAGCTGGATTGAGGGAACTGAGGTGCTGGGAGGGTCATGGCTTGGCCAAGGTCACTGCAAGAGTCTCTCCCATGGGGTGAGCCGGGGCAGGGTGGGGGGATCCACTGTTTCACGGCATCCCCCAGATGTGGAGTGCAGAGGTCTCTGTCCTCTGTTCTCACAAGAGGCCTCGGAGGTGTGGCATGGGGATGACAGCAGTGAGTGGACTTGGGAGCAGTTTTCTTGCCGGTCTAGCTTTGCGGGCAGGAGACAGAGACGACCAGGGACTCATGGCTGAGTGGTACGCAATTCAGTCTTTATACATGTGGAACACAGTGGAATCTAAGCTATCTCTAATTACAGTCCTGTCCTTCTATATCCTGAGGCGGAAGAGTCAGGTCCGAAGAGGATGTACATAGGATAAGGGGTGGGGAGAAGGAAAAAGCGTGCAAAACAGTGAGGATTAAACCAATGCCCTGAGGCAGGGCGGTGCTTAGTTAACAGTGGTTATGTAAACAGAATACAGTGTTAAGCAGGGGGATTAAACCAATGAAACAGAAGGGGTCTTAGAAGCAGAATTTAGAAGCATACTAACAGTTTCTAACCCCCATAACTGGGAAGGCAGTGACTTAAGAAGCTATTCTTTCTTTCTCTCTTTCCTTTCTTATTTTTTTATTTGTGATTAATAGTGGGTTACAAGATTATAAGATGACAGTGTATAGTTCCACACCACACCCAGCACCAGAATTCTGTGTCCCCACCCTTCCAGTGTTCAAGATTACATATAAGAGCGGAACCATTCGTAGTTGTCTTTCATCTCTTTACTTATTTTGATGAGCATAAAACTTCCAGTTCTATCTGTTTTGTCCCAAAGGATGCAATATCATCCTTTTTGATTCCAGAGTAGTAGTCTGTGGAGTATAAACAACATAACTTTTTTTTAATCTTTGTTTGATAGACAGCCAGAAATCAAGAGGGAAGGGGGTGATAGAGAGAGAGAGAGCTATACCTGCAACACTGCTTCACCACTTGCAAAGCTTTCCCTGTGCAGGTGGGGACCAGGGGCTTGAACCTGGGTCCTTGTGCACTGTAATGTGTGCACTCAACCAGGTGTGCCACCATCCGGCTCCTATAACTTCTTTTTTTTTAAAAAAAGGATTTTTTTTAATGATCTTATTTATTTACTAATGAGAAAGGTAGGAAGAGAGAGAGAGAGATAGAGAGATAGAGAGAGACCCAGACATCAATCACCCTGGTACATGTGCTGCTGGGGATTGAACTCAGGACCTCATACTTAAGAGTCCAGTGCTTTATCCACTGCGCCACCTCCCAGACCACAAACTTCATAACTTCTTTAGCCAGTCATTTGTTGATGGGTGTTTAGGTGAAGAAGCTATTCTTGAGTTTTGATATTTCTGATCTGTAGTCAGACATATATTATTCATTGCGCCACTGGCCCCGCTGAGCTTTGCTATTTCTCTTTGGTGGGGAGCTGGAGGCCTGGCGTTGGGGTAGGGTGACAAGTGGATGTTTCCTCATTTTGGTTCCGTCAGAGAGGATTGCTCCTGGGAGTGGGTGGTGGGTGCAGGGTGAGTTTTGGAACCTGGGCCCTGAGTGATGCTTATGCATTTGGGGCTTGAGTGAATTTGGTTGTGTGGATGACCTAGTCCTACAGAGGGGCGTACTTCCTGTGTCCAGTCATCTGGGGGAGCAGGGCCTGGGCTTTCTGAGGATGTTACATCTGCACCGCGATGGGCCTGGGGTGGGCTGGTTCCTGTGGCATGGCTGTCTCTTGGCAGCAGAGGAGGAAGTTCCATCTTTCCTCACCTGCCTACACCTGCCAGGTGATAAAAACCGGCATTTTCAAACAAGAAAGTGTGTTCGCACCTTTGCCTCCGCTTCTGTGACTCTAGATCATTTGTTTGTGCTTCTAGTTCCCACTCAGTCAGGGACACCCCCCCCCCCCCCCCGCCCAAGCACTTGTATGCATGCAGCCACTCTCTTGCACACACATAGCTACACCTCTTCACTCCCACGTAAACACGTGAACACCTGCACACTCCTGCACACACATAGCTACACCCCTGCCCCGCATAAACACATGGCCATTTGCATACCCCTTGCACCTGCACACCGGAAAACACAGTGTACCCTCCACACCTGCACCCCCCATCTCACACTGTGTAGTCTTTGCCTTCATTGGCCACCAGCCTCTCTCCCCTTCCCTGATGGGGACACTCAGGTCATTTCACCGAGCGCCTGCTCTGTGTCCTTCCTGTTCTGGACATGGGTCCTTCGCAGCAGCTGGGAGATGCCTCTGGAAGGACCTGCAGAGTGGGCCCCCTAAGGGGTTGCCTGCATTTGGAGTACTGTCTTGAAGTGGCTCCTTCTGGGACCAAGCACTGGCTCTGTGGTGACTTCCTTGGCTCCCACAAAATGACGTGTGTGTGTGTGTGTGTGTGTGTGTGTGTGTGTGTGTGTGTGTGTGTGGTGGGGAATGCGGGTTGTGGTGGTGGGTGGCAGCAGCGAAGGCAGACCTGCTGTATCTGGACTAGGGAAGGAAGGGCTGTTCGTCTCTGGGGCTGGGATGCTGCTTCTCAGGGCTCCCCAGAGCTAACGGGAGGGAAGGGCTGTGTGTATCCTTCCTGAGGGATCTGCCTACCCCCGGGGCTTGTCTGTTCTCTCTGGCACTGCTTGGAGTGATGGCTTTTGTGGAGTCACGACTCAGTGGAGAAGGATGAATAGGGTCCTGGTGTACTTGGTGATACTGTGTGTTATGTGTGGGATGAGGTGAGAGGGGTCAGCTGGGTCTCAGCCTCTGGTGCTGGCTGAGTGGTGGGGGGTGCCCTGGCACAGGTCTGGTTTAGGTCCCTGGTTTGGGGGTGCAGGATGGAGTTGGGGGCGCCTTTCCGTGGAGAGCTGGAATCAGGTGCTAGATTGGCACATGGTGGGGGTGGGGCAGGGGTTGAGCTGTGTGGTCAGCCAGGAGGTAGACCTGGGGGTGGCTGTGTCTATGGGGAGAAGGTGCCCTTGCCTGCATGGATCTGTTCTAAATCTATTAGACCAGGGAAGAAAGTGAGGCACAGGGAGGTGACATGAGGGGGTCTCAGGGTCCAGACGGAGCTCCAGTCCTAGGCCTCCTGGAATGCTTGAGTTGACTGTTGGGGAGTGTGTGAGGCTGCCAGTTGCCCCACCCTGTGACTGGGGCTTTGTGAAAATTGCAGAGAGGTTTATTGTGTGGGGGTGTCCTCTGGGGTGCATGTGGCAAGTTCGAGCAGCAGTTTAAGGGGCCATGGTGGAAGGGGATCTCTTCCAGGGTGAGAAGTCACTTAGTCTTCCCTTCCCCAGCTTTCCTAGTGCCCACTTTATTATTAATATATATTTAAAATTTTTATTTGTTATTGGATAGAGACAGAGAGAAGTCGAGAGAAGAGGGGGAGATAGAAAGGGGAGAGACAGAGACACCTGCAGCTCTGTTTCACCACTTGTGAAGCTTTCCCCCTTGCAGGTGGGGACCAGGGGCTTGAACCTGGATCCTTGTGCACTGTGCAGGTGCTTACCAGTCCCCACTTTTGTCCAGTCTCCTGCTAGGAGGACAGGGTCTGCTTTGGCTTTCAGTACCCAAGGACCCTCATTCTAACTGTCTTCCTGCTTGAGAAGCTGTCTCTGGTGCTGGGCTAGGCTTTTATTTAATTATTTTTTTATTGTCATCAGGGTTATTGCTGGTACTTGGTGCCAGCACTACAAATCCACTGCTTCTGGTGGCTATTCCCTTTTTTTTTTTGTTTGTTTTATTTGATAGAGAGAAATTCAGAGAAGAGGGGGAGATGGGGGGGCTGGAGGAAGATAGCTACCTGCAGACCTGCTTTACTACTTGTGAAGCTTCCCCACTGCAGGTGGGGAGCAGTAGCTTGAACCCAGACCCTTAAGCAAAGTAATGTCTGTGTGCCACCACCCAGCCCCCTGGGCTAGGCCTTTAACTGGAGTATTACCAGTGCGGCAGGGAAAGATGAAGAGCTTTACTCCCCCCCCCACCCCCCAGCAATAATCAGTGTATGCCAGCCCTCTGGGCAGGCATTTGACTTTCATTTCAGTGGTAACGACAATACAGAAAGAGCCGAGTATTTCTGCCTGGGTCTTTCTGGAACCCACTGTCCAAATTGCACTGAGAAGGAGAGCTGGGAGGGGAACTGGGGACCTTGTCACATTGACATTGGGGTCACTTTGTGCTGGGGAGGAAGTGGGGAGGAAGAGCTAGAGACAGTGGGCTTGCAGAGGGAATGAGGTGAGGGGCTAATCCCAGCAGGTTTGTGGGCTGATGTTAATGGTCTTGTGGGTGCAAAGAAGATTCTAGGCTGGGGCTGGGCGATGCTCATGGTCAGGCTACAGCTGAGCTGATCTTTCTGAGCCAGGAGCCTGGAGAGAGCGGGTGGGATTTGAATCCTGAAGCCATCAGACAGAGACGCCAGGAAGATGGTTGCTGAGAAATACTAGAAAAGCAATTTCCTGCCGGCTTTGCAGAAAACCCTTGGCTTTGACCCTGATCTTGAAGTCTTGATAACATGGGCCGTTCTTTATCCGTGGGCTCAAACCGCACATTTAAGGAGTGCTGGGTCTTCGAGGACTGCCCGGAAGCATTTCTGTCTAGGCATTGGGAAGAAGGACAGATTTCTTTTTCCTGAGGTGGCTTCTGAATCCTTGTTCGTGCCGTCCCTGTCCAGCCAGTGATCTCAGTACACAGTAGGTGCATCGTGTCTGCTTACTGGGGCCTGATCTGGCCAGCTTCTGGCTGCCCTGCTCAGGCCTTCTCTAGTACTTTTCCAGGGCTGTTTTTCTTGGTGAGGTTCCCCACGAGCATTGAGGAGGAAGTACTCTCCAGCCGGGATGGGCAGTGATCATTTTGCAGCCGTCTTGGGCTTGGCACAACCTGGCTTTACTTCCCTGCCAGCACTTGTCTTCCCTTTGCTGGAGAACTTGACCTCCAGCCCCCTCGGCCCTGCTTCTAGAGCCTGGGGCTGCAGCTGACCACACGCTGGTTGCTGGGTGCCCGGCTTCTTCCTGCTGCTTCTCACTGGTGCTGGCCGGAAGCCTGGGGGTATCCAGGGAGCTCAGCTCAGCCCAGCCCAGCTCAGCCCCACCCTGCCTATAAGGGAGTGGCCCAGAGAAGCAGGCAGTGGTGTCTCCAGGCCACTGGTGCTCAGTTTGAAGGTAGAGGTGTGCTGGCATTGCAGGTAGGTGGTTCTGGCAGGCAGATGGCGGTGGGTTTGCAGGCACACCTAGATCTTCTGGGGACTCTGAGTTACCTACCAGTTACCTACCAGAGAACCTCCCTCCAGCCATTTGGAGAAGTCTATGGGATGTAAGACCCGAGGGCAGGCGGTGGTTTTAATTGTAAGCCTTTCCCCCTGTTTCATGGTACCAGCAGTGTGGCAGGCAGATGACCATACAGCTATGGCCCATGTGGGGACCTGGGAGCCACAGGACAGCAGACTTGGGGGACCTGTTGGTAGTGTGCCTGAGGCATCCAGAGATGAACCAGAGAGGAGACTCAGAGGGGGAGCAGCGGAGCAGGAGGCTGAGGCTCGAGATGAGGCAGACCTGTTGGTGGGTGATGGGTGCAGGGCCAAGGGTCAGGGGCTGAGGCCATGGCCCTTGTTCTAGCTCAGAGGACACCAAGCAAGTGTGAGTCACAATGTGCTAGCTATCTATTGCTGGGGGATTTTGTCCTGGGAAGGAGGTCAGCATTCTTGGGGAGATAAAAGAAGCCCAGGAGGTACATGCAGCCCTGCCCTCACTCCATGGCTTGGCTCCAGCCCCCTGTTAATGGCATTTGCTGCAGGTCCCCACACCCCCATATGTTGTTCATGACTTTAGGGATCTCTTGCTCAGAGACAATCTGGATTAAACCTACGTCCTCTCCTGGCTCCTCTTATGTTCCCCCGGTATTTCTCTACCTATAAGTTGGGGTTCCTGTTTGCTTGGGGTTTGATTGGAGGAGTGAGACAGTAGTTGAGAGGGCTTAATGCAGCACCTGGAGCAACTTTGTTATTGGAGAAAGTAAAAACCCTGTCTTTTTTTTTTTTTTCCAGAGAGGGGGAGAAATAGCATTAAATTTTCCTCTAGTGTGATGCAGGGGGGCTCAGGCTTGAACCTGGGTCTCATGCATGACAGACCAGGTGCAGTGCACCAGAGCAGGTGCACTATTCCAGCCTGATATCTCAGCACATGCAGGAATTAACAGACCACAAAGCCTTTAGCAGATAGACAGACTAGGTCACTGTTCTACCTCTTATGGGCAATCCATTCTAGGTCCCCAGCTGTCCTGTGTAATGTGATGGGCACCGTCCACTGTGCTGAGCTCAGCCTGTCCTGATCCAGTGGCGGGAGCCCTGCCTGCCCAGTGAAGTCATCAGGGAGCACCAGGGAAATCCTGCCCCCTCCTGCAGCAGGGGTGAGAGAAAAGCTGGGTTCATTGTCAGCCGCCAGCTCCCGGGGCATGTGAGGTGGAGGAAATGGCTCGAGTGGAGGAAGTGTTCGTGTTAAATTGTCTAGACATAATCACATTGCCAGCACGGCTCAGAGAGATGCCCGGCTGGCCTGCGCCCGCCCTGCCTGAAGCTGCGTCTGAGCTGGAGCTGCAGAGACTCTTCCTCCTGGAAAGCCCTGCCAGTGCCTGTGGGGGGAGCAGTCACAGCCCTGGGGGTCTGAGGAGGCTGCAGGGAGCCTGGAGGGGCTGATGGCACCCACTTCAGGGCTGCTTCATTCCTATAACGTGACCTTCTCAGTCTCTGCTTCCTCATCCATAAAATGGGGTGACACCGGCTCATTGGGATCAAGTGTGGGCAAGAACGTTTTAGTCACCACCCCCATGGAGCCTCTGACCAGCTGTCACCTCCAGACCACCTCCAGGGACTCGTCCCCCAAGAGTCCCAAATCCCCTCCTGCATCCGTCTATTAAATAGTAATGGAGTCATTTAAAATGGATTTTGGAAGAAGCTCAGCATACATCAAACAGGGAATTAATTCATTTCACCATTTTTTATTGATCAAAGATATCATCAGCTGCCAGTCAGAACCTCTGATGGGCAGCCTGGCTGCAGGGGTGTGGGGGGCTGGGGATTGATGTCAGTCCTCTGAAGCAGAGCAGCGGTGTGATTCATCATTTGGTAGGATGGATGGATTTAATGCTACTTGTTGAGTTATCACAAGAAAACTCAGTGAAAATGTAAATATGGAGAGACTCTGCCTGGAAAGATTGGGATGTCTTAAAAAAGAACATTCATGTTTTCTGGACAGCTGAGAAGTTGTTGTACCCCACTTCTTGGGGGCTGTAGTGTCCAGGGGTGTCTTATGACGGAGCTGTGTATGGGGGAGGGGGAGGGGCACTCATTCTCTCCCATTTGTCTCTCTTGTTGAACCTTAGACAGACACCTTCCAGGGCTTTTGACTCGCTTCTGGGCCTCAAGCTGTGGCTTTGAGAGGGTGCCAGTGATGGATGTGTGGGTGCAGGGCTGGGTCCTGTGACTCCTCCTCAGCCAGCTGTGAGGGATGCGTTGGATCGACCTTCTTGTGGTACATCCCGTGAGTAACCATTTATTGGGGAAACTGACGATCCTTCCTAGCTGACTGAATCCACATGGATCCCAGTCACTTTCAAAGCCAGCAACAAGCAGACATCAGGCTCAACCTGACACTGTTGACTGGCTACGGAAGAAGGGCAAACGCTAGAAGAAGAAGCCAGCTGTGGCCCCCAAGTGCAGATCACATGTCCTGGGGTCTTGTGGGCAGGCTTCTTGTCTCTGTCTTCCAGGCTCTGTTGTCTTGGGGACATCTCTGTGTCATGGCCCACTGTCACTATCAGTTCTTACTGCAGTCATCTTAAGCAGGGCTCAGCGTCTGCAAAACACAGCCAGCTTTGATGGGGTAAAGGCTCCTGGGCCTCCCCTGGATAAGCTGGTTTCAGATTCCCCCCCAAAGAGGAGCCCTTGTTTGTGGGGGTCAGCAAGCCTCCAGCTAAGGACATGCCTGGGGTCTCACAGCTGAGGTGCCGAGCGCTGTTTAGGCCCTAGAGCTCAGGATGCTTCAGTGGGGCCTTGCAGGAGCTGGGTGACAGCTGACAGTGAACAGCAGGCAGGCTGTCCTCACACTGATCTGATTTCAGCCTCATTACCTCCGAGGAGGCTGCCCAGTGGGCCCAGGGAGCAGGCTGGGTTTCCAGGCCACAGGCCAAGCTCTTGCCTGACTGAGGGACTGTCTGGGACAGTTGTCCGCTACCCTTGCTGTGGCCTGAGGCTTGCATAGTGGACCCTGCATTCCTGGCGAAGGTATATGCCACAGGGCCAGCACAGACCCTTGTTGAGGCCATGTGCGTGTGGGACCTTTGAAGCCGGGGTGCCCCCATGTTGGTGAGCCAGGTCTGGGGAAGAGAGACATGCCACTGGTCCCAGAAGCCACAGGGCCTGTGGTTGGACACCAGGCCTCCCTGGGCCACAGGACTGGGATGGGCAGCTTTTGAATTCTCCTGGGCCACTGTCTGGGCCATTTGCCTGCTGTCAGTTGGTGTGAGACTGGCAGGTGCTCTTGGAAGCTTCTCTGGGAGTCTCTTGAGTCTGAACCCAGAGAGCGAGTGACAGTGAGGGTGGCCAGGCCTTCTGTGTTTCTGGACTCACACAAGTGATGGATAGCCGCCTGTAGGTGGAGAGAGAAAGGGGCCTGATGTGTTTAAACCTGTGCCTCATTTGCCCTCCATGTGTGATGGGGAAGATGTTGAGTGAAAGAGGGACCCTCATTCAACACAGGCCACGTAGCATGAAAGAGAGTTTGTGGATGATGACACGAGGAAGCAGGCCCTGTGGGCAGACTCCATCCTGCTGAGAAGCCTTACTGACTTGGGAGCAGGTGTGCCTTTAAATCCCAGCTTTCTCACCTTCCAGCTGGGGCCACAATCCTGCTCTGAGTCTGGGCGTTCTGACCTGGAAGGTGGATGAATTACTGGTGGACAGGAGTGGACTCAGAAGGCTGGAGTGTGTAGCCAGGCTATGCCCCTTCCCCTGAACCCCGAATCTGCCTGTGCAGCTGTTTCCCAGAGGCCTGGGGTCTCAGGTGGGTTCTTGAGGGGAAGTTTTGCAGTGGCCCAAATGACTGAGGAGAGTGTGGCTAAGCCTGGCAGGCCCAGTGGCCCTGGATGGTAGTTAGTCACTGGCCTGTCCCAGGCCCTGAAAAGAGGCCAGGCCTTGCCTCTGCGACTGTGGTTAGCAGCTGTGTCATTAGCTCTAAAATGGGAGATGGAGGAGGAATTAAAATAAATGCTTAGAGGAGATGAGAGCTGAACCCTGTGCAGAAAATCCACTCTCCCTGCTGGTCTCTCATCCATCCCTCAATCTACCTGCATTGTTTCGCCCATAATGCATCTGACCCTGCACTCACCAGGGCCACCACGGTACAGGCTACCAGTGTACAGAACACGGGTAGGCTCAGTGGATTCGTTGTGCTGGCACCAAGCTCCAGTGATAACCCTGGAGGCAAAAAAAAAAAAAGATTGGTAAGAGAGTCACCAAAATATTGGTAGGAAAGAAGTACTCCCCATGTGTATGGGGGTGGGAAGGGGGCTGAGGGGGGAGTTGGGTTCCAAGTGGGGATGGGGGGGACAGGGGGAAGGGGGCAGGACTGTCTTCCCATTGAAAGCCCTGTACCTCAATTTCTTTAAATTTTCTTTCTTTCAAAAAAATTTTTAAAAAATATTTATTTTCCCTTTTGTTGCCCTTTTTTATTATTATTGTTGTAATTGATGTTGTCATTGTTAGATAGGACAGAGAGAAATGGAGAGAGGAGGGGAAGACAGAGAGGGGGAGAGAAAGATAGACACCTGCAGACCTGCTTCACTGCTGGTGAAGCGACTCCTTTGCAGGTGGGGAGCTGGAGGCTCAAACCAGGATCCTTATGCTGGTCCTTGTGCTTTGCACCACATGTGCTTAACCTGCTGCACTACTGCCTGACTCTCTAAATTTTTTTTCTTTAGTGGGAGGATTAATAGTTTACAGTGAACCATAAAATACAGTAGTTTGTACATATGTCACATTTCCCAGTTTTCCACATAACAATTCAAACCCTTCTAGGTGCTTATCTGCCATCGTGTTCCAGAACCTGAACCACTCCCCTCAGTCTTTTACTTTGGTGCAATACACCAAATTGAGTCCAAGTTCTGCTCTGTGTTTTCTTATTTTTCTCTTCTTCTTCTCCTTCTCCTCCTCCTCCTCCTCTTCCTCCTCCTCCTCCTCCTCCTCCTCCTTCATTCAATAATGATTGAAAAGATTGTGGGTTAAGGGGTAAAATTCATACAGTTCCCATCACCATAGTGCCACATCCCATACCCTCCATTGGAAGGTTCCCTATTCTTTGTCCCTTGGGAGTATGGGCCAAAGATCTTTATGGGTGCAAAAGGTGGGAGGTCTGGCTTCTGTAATTGCTTCTCCACTGGACGTGGGTGTTGGCAGGTCAGTCCATACCCCTAGCCTGTCTCTGTCTTTCCCGAGTGGGGCAGGGCTCTGGGGAGGTATGGCTCCAGGACACGTTGGTGAGGTCATTTTTAAAATGTAATTAATTTATTTTGGATAGAGACAGATATATTGAAAGGGAGTAGGGGAGAGAGACACACTTGCAGCACTGCATCACTGATCATAAAGCTTCCCTCCTGCAGGTGAGGACCAAGGACTTGAACTAGGGTCCTTGTGCTTGGTAACATGTGTGCTCAACTGGGTGTGTCATTGCCCAGGCCCCTGATACACAGTTCCTGCCACGGGTTCTCCCACAGTGTGAGAAGCCAGAAGCCTAGGATTACAGTGTCGCCACAGCTGGAACTTTCCTGGGGAATTTTGCCTGAGTTCTCTCTGGCTTTGGGGTTGGGGGGTTTGCTGGCCATGGCTGGTTGGTCTCCTTGGCTCTTGGCACCTCATGACAGCGTCACTTCTGGGTCTCTTGTAGGCTTTGTGGTTGGTGGCCACCTCCTGGTGGGTATCTGTTACCAATCTTTTTTTTTTTTTTTTTGCCTCCAGGGTTATCTCTGGGGTTCAGTGTTGGCACTACAAATCCACTGCTCCTACAGGCCATTTCCCCCCATTTTTATTGGATAGGACAGAGAGAAATTGAGAGAGGAGAAGACAGAGGGAGAGAGAAAGATACCTGCAGACCTGCTTCACTACTTGTGAAGCATTCCCCCCTGCAGGTGGGGAGTGGGGGGCTTGAACCTGGATCTTTGCGGTTTCTTGTGCTTCATACTATGTGCGCTTAACTGGGTGCACCACCACTCGGTCCCCGCCACTCTTTTTTTTTATATCGTGGTTAAATACACACAAATGTAAAACTGATTATTTTAGTCTTATTTATTTACATTACTCAGAAATAGAATTACAGGCAATTCTCATCTAGCGAATAAGTGAATTTGTCAAGAAATATTTATCTGGGGGCTGGGGAGACACCATAATGGTTCTGTAGAATCACTTTCCTGCCTGAGATTTGAAGTCCCAGGTTCAGTCCCTGGCACCACCATAAGCCAGAGCTGAGCAGTGTTCTGGCCTTTCTGTGTCTTTCTCTCTGTTTCTTTCATTAAAAACAAAACAAAACAAAACAAAACAACAACACAACTTGATATTTCAGACAAGATGTGCTGTACTGGTGGTAGGTTTGCCAAGCAACTTTATGTTGTATGTCACCATTGCATCATTTAGAACATTTAAAATATGTTTTAGGGCCTGTGGAATAGCTCACTTGGCGGGGGAGATGGTATCATGGTTCTGCAAAAGACTTCCATGCCTGAGGCTCTGAGGTCTCAGGTTCAGTCCCCAGCACCACTGGAAACCAGAGCTGAGCAGTGCTCTGGTCTGTGTCTGTTTGTCTCTCTTTCTCTCTCTCTGTGTGTGTGTCTCTCTCTCTCTTTTATAAAAATAAAATCAAGAAAAACATGTTTTAAGTGCTTACACAGTAGTGTCCTATATTGAAGTGTCATAAAACAGAGGAAGTAAATTGTACTGTGGGATGCACAGCGAAGTGCAGATGTCTAGTGTACACTGGCAGACGGGCTGCGGGGCCAGGGCTGGAGCTGAGTAGTGAGGTGATTCTGGTCACTGCCCCAAACCTCCTGTCCCCTGGACACTGTCCAGCTCATGGCAGGTGTGGCGCTCAGGTGTGAGGATGATGGAGTTGCCCCCACACTGACCTGAGAATTCCAGCCTCAGGCTGCCTTCTGTCCCTCACCAGGGCCAGTGTTTCTCTCCTGGGTCCACCCTGGCTCTAGGGTTCGGCTCCTGGCCGAACCCTAGAGACTTTGTCACATGCAAAGTGTTTGGGGTGGGTCTGTGTCCCTGGGAGCCGTGTGCATGTGTGTGTTTGTCTGTGCTCTTGCTCCGTTGTAGCAAGCTCTGCCCAAGTCATTATTAGAGTTGCCATGTGCCAGAGCCCCTGATCAGGGCTGGGGTGAAGGTTCCTGGGGGGCAGGATGAGTGGCATCTGCATCAGCATGCAGACCCTTTTTTCTCAGGGCAGGGCTGTGCAGGACGTATGCACAGAGGTACATTGGCTGCTGCCAGTGTCCTCATCCTTTCTGCGGCTATGGCAGGCCTCACGTGTCTCTCCTTCTCTTCCCCAGTTCCTTTGTCTGAAGAACATCCGCACCTTCCTTCGGGTTTGCCATGATAAATTTGGACTACGGAACAGCGAGCTGTTCGACCCCTTTGACCTGTTCGATGTGCGGGACTTTGGCAAGGTGAGTGGCCTCTCTTTCTCGCCTGTCGCTCTGCTCTTCACCTGAGCATGGGCCATGTGAGCATCAGGGCTCTGGGAGCGGGTATCACTCCCCTTCTGAATGGGCTCTATTCAAAAGCATGGGACCAGGAGCACCACGCCTTCCTGTAGAGGGTGGCTGGGAGCAGATGAGGCTCTGAGGTGTGTGTGCGGGGAGTTGCAGTGGCCCATGTCCCCCTCCCCCTACAGCTGGAACAGCCCCGAACCCTCCTTAGAGTGAGTTTCCACCTGCTGATGTGAATATCAGGAGATATTTATTGCCTAATTTGTCTGAGGACCATTATCAGGGCCTGGTGTTTGTGGAAACGCTCTGTGAATACATGATTTATGAAACGCAAGGGGAGTATTGCATTTGTGATCTGAGTCTCTGAGAAGCCTTGTTTGAAGTGTTGTAAGGTGTCAAATTAGCATCTTAACTAGGCCTTTCCTGTGGGCCACCGGCTGGAGGGGGAGCCTTTTCAGTCCTAGAATTCTCTAGAAGCCAGATGCAGGCACCTGCTCAAAAGCCTCTCAGTGAGTGCCCAGTTCTTGGTGGCTTTTGTTGCCTTCCTGCCTGGGCCCCGACTGCTCACACCCGCTCACAGCTCACTTGACTTGTGCACAGTTACAGTCACACACACACACTTACTGCCAGGCCCCTCCATGACTTTTCACACATGCTTGTAAGTCACAGCTCACACTCAGTCATGTGCATTCTCATCAACAGGACACAGCTATTCAGGGGCCACCCGGCACATACACATATTGCAGAAGCATGCACACACACACACACACACACACACACACACACACACACACACTCTTACATCCATACACCCTCATGTGCACTTACACAGAGTGCACTCACGTGTTCAAGGCACATGTACATAGGTTGACAAGTTACCATCCTCTGTTGCACACCTAGGCTCATGCTCATGTATGTTTACATGTTCCAGCACATAGACACACTCAGCTCACACGTGGACACTCAGACATGCTCACCACTCAGCTCAGCACTCAACACCTACATATGTACACACACCACACACCACACACACACACACACACACACACACACACACACACACACACAAACACACACAAACACACACAAACACACACAAACACACCCATGAGCATAACTAGTATTTAAAATAATTGTCCAGAGGGAAAGGCAGACTTCTCCCTGCCAAACCCAGGCCCTGGCCAGTCGTCATAGTGCAGCCAGCCTATAATTCCAGGCTGCTTTTAGCTTGCTGCACTCTAAAGGGATGAGGTCAGCTGTGCACACTGGGGTGAAGGTCTTGCCATGTGATCCACCCACTGTGGCCCTTGGGTCAAGGTCGCTGGGATGCCCTTGGCTCTAGGGTGGACTTGTGGGCTCCTTCCTCCATTGGCCTCTAACCTGCCTGGCAATGGTCAGGGGTGGTGCTTTGTCAGCTCTGACATGTGTGGTGTCTGTCTGTGGGGAGCCAGGTGGGACGTGGACATGGGTCATCTGTCTGTGTGTGGGTACTGTCACTGCCTGGCTCCAGTGCTTAGCTGCAGGGACCTCAGCACAGCCTTGGACCCTGCCTCTATTGACTGGACGATGGGGTGACCCTGAGTTTTCTTGGCCAACAGGGAGGGCGTAGGCCCATAGGAAAGAAGGCATGGTGGGCACGGAGCTGTGGCAGGTGCTGCTGCTGCTGCTGGCACTGTGCCCTCCACCCCCACCCCTACTTGGGTTCAATTGACATAACACTGGGTCCTCAAAGGTAGGTGGCAGCCAACACTCTGCTCTGTTTTATTATTCTCATTTTTTAATTTTATTAGCGACTTAATAAGGGCTTTACAAGATCATAAGAACACAAGGGGACGAGTTCCACATTGCGCCCACCACCACAGCTCTGGGTCTTCCCCCTCCCTCTGGCTTTCCTGATTCTACCCAAAGATAACCATCATAGTTTTCACAAAGTCCTAGTGACGGTTATACTACATTTCCCCATATATATATATATATATATATATATATATATATATATATTTTTTTTTTTTTTTTTTTTAATAAGGACAGAGAGAGATTGAGAGGGGAGGAGGATAAACAGAAGAGTAGAGAGATACCTGCAGTACTGCTTCACTGCTTGTAAAGCTTTATTTCTGCAGGTGGGGACTGAGGACTTGAACCTGGGCCCTTGCACACTGTAATATGTGCACTCAACCAGGTGCGCCAATGCCCGGGAGGCTCTTGAGGGCTTGGGGAGCCCTGAGTGCTCCCTATCGCAGAGGAGCAGGCCCAGGACTGTGCCCTCTCTCGTCCAGATCCCACCTGCTTGGTGGGGGGGGGGTGAGGTAGAGGGGCTTGGGGCAGGAGGGAGGGACTGAGTGGGGGGAATCTGGTTCCCTCAGGGCAGGGACCCTGTGAGAGCAGTCCTGTCTCAGTGGGGGACCTGCGGGTCTTGGCCATTTGAGCTCCTATTTTCTTCTTGGGAACCTACCCACTGCCTCAGCTCAGCCAAGGCTGAGGCTGGTTCTGGGTGGCTTTCCTTTGTTGGCCACAGTCCCTGGTATTTTTCCGAAAAGTCTCATTAAAGATATTAGGTTTTTGCTTCAACCAGTTGGGGAAGCTCTGAGTGCAACCTTGGGCAGAGGGAGCGGCTGAGCCAAGGGAGCCAGCTCCCCAGCCCTGGGGAGTGAGCAGGAGGGGGGCCCTGCTCTCTTTCCAGTCATACAAGCCCTGCCTCCATCCCCTCCCTCCCATTGCTTCTACCTAGTCATGAGGAGGGAAGTGGGGAGGCTTAATGGGCGGCCTCTAGGACCAGGTTTTCTAGAATCACTCTTGTGCTGCCTTCCCAGGGTGCTGGACTGGGCCTCCCTGTGTTCCTGTTTCAGAGTTTTCAGAGTTGGAGGCTCAGAGGCTGAGCAGCCTGCTGGGGGTGACGCTGAGGGAGCTGGTGCCCCCAGGCTCTCTGGTTCCCCTTGCCTGGGCCTGGTCACACACCCTTTTAAGATGAAGCAGGAAGTGGAGTTGGTCCTGACAGCGTCACTGGGGTTGACTCAGCTTTGCACAGTGACCCAGGCAGGTGACTGTCCTTGAGCCCTCCCTGTCCCTTGCACATGGGGTGGGAGTGGCTGTGCCAGCTCTCCATGAATCAGAGACCCAGGAGCGTCTGTTCTGCGAGGCTCTAGCTGAGGCTCGGACCGGCTGCCCAGCGGGAGGAGGTGTTACCATCGGCATCACCTTCCTTTTCTAATTTATTTCTTAATTAATTGATTAGCTAATTAATTTGGCCACCAGGGTTTTTTGTGCCTACATGACTCTGCTGCTTCTGGCTTCCTTTATTTCCAGAAGAAGGGGAGAGATAGAGAGCAAGAAGGAGAGTGGTCTGGGAGGTGGCGCAGTGGATAAAGCACTGGACTCTCAACCATGAGGTCCCCAGTTCAGTCCCAGCAGCACATGTACCAGAGTGACGTCTGGTTCTTTCTCTTCTCCTGTCTTTCTCATGCATAAATAAATTCTTAAAAAATGAAAAGAGAGAGATAAGAAAGAGAGACACCATGGTGTTACTGCTTCCGTGTGGTGTCGAGCGCTTGAACCCAGGTCCTTGAGCATAGTAAAGTGTGAGCTCTACTGGGTGAGCCACTTCCCAGATTCCACCCTTGCCTTCTTTTTTGGTGATAACCACAGTGGTGTTATTTAATGATTTATTTATTTGATAGGACAGAGACAAATTGAGAGAGGAGGAGGAGAAGATAGAGAGGAAGGGATAGAGATAGAGAGATACCTCCAGCATTTCTTCACTGCTCATGAAGCTCCTTCCCTGCAGGTGGGGACTGAGGGTTTGAACCTGGGTCCTTGTCCATGTTAATGTGTGCTCTTGACCAGGTGTACCACTACCCCCCCCCCCCCCATGGTGTTTATTTGCAGTCTTGAGCAAGGGAAGGGCTGGGGGAGGGAGGGAGGAGAAGGAGGAGAAGGAAGTGCCCATGTATCCTCTTGGGTTGTCTCCTCTTCCCTTCAGGGTCACCCATTCTGCCGCTGCCCTGCCTGACGTGGGCCTCCACGCTGCCCACTTTTGTGCTGGCTCACGATGTCACGGGTGCTTAGAGCAGGTGAGCCTGCAGGCTGCTCTGCTCTGTGCCTGGACTTGTGGGTCCAGGAAATGCTGAGATCCCAGTGATTAGGAGGCCCCACATGGATCCCAGTCACTTTCAAAGCCAGCAACAAGCAGCTCCTGACAGCTTTCAACCTGACGCTGTTGACTGGCTATGGAAGAAGGGCAAACGCTAGAAGAAGAAGGAGGCCCCAGGCTGTTCCCTGTTTCAGATTGAGGACCTCTTCCAATGTGCTCCATACTGCCTTCTGCTGCCTGGCCCTGTTATCTCCCCCACCACCCCCGTGCCACCCCATGTGGAGATCACAGATGAGAGCAGCTCATACCCTCAGGGACGGGCTGTTCTGCTATTTATTGCTCACTAGAGTGCTTCAGAAACTTACGCTCAGGGTCATGGCAGTGCGGGGCTGGTGGGGTGGTGCCAGACGCTCAGGGTCATGGCAGTGTGGGGCTGGTGGGGTGGTGGTGAGGCTAGCCTGCAACTTGGGTTTGGGAATATACCAGGTGCCCGGGTCCTACATCTCCTGTCCTCCCGCCTCCAGGCAGGGATGTGTGGATTGAGCAGTGGGTTTCTGGGTGTGAATGAGGATGGAATCAGGGTGCAGTAGGGAGGCCTGTCTGGCTGGTGCCCCAAAGCTATGGTGGGGCCTTCCAGAAGGTCAAGCCCAGATGCTCTGTTGGCCCTGCCAGGCCCTGGTTTGTGGGGACAGGGTGTGCTATTTGTGGGAGTTGGGAAACCTGGATGGAGGTCAAGGGGACAGTGTGGGGTTAGGGTGGGGATGGGGGGATAAGAGGGGAAGTGGGAGGTTAGGGTGGAGGTGGGGGTCAGCTTAGAGATTGGGGTTGGGGGGTTCAGGGTGGAGGTCAGAAGTCAGGTTGGAGAGGGGTCCAGAGTGGAAGTCAGGGCTCAGGGTAGAGGTGCTCATGCTGTCTGGGGACCTTGAGAGGTCTGACTAAAGGCTTGGGTTTTGTCTTTTGTTTATGTGCACGTGTCCACTGCTCCTGGCAGGTGTTTTCACTCTTTATTTCAAATGGAGACAGAGATAGAGAGGTAGAGACATCTCAGTGCTAGATCTCCCCCTGGTGTGCTGGTGCTCCCATGTGGTGCCTGGACTCACACCTGGGCCGCCTTGCTGCCCTTCTAGGTGAGCCCGCTCCCAGTCCTGCCCGTCAGCTCTGGAAAGGACAGTGAACACATGTCTGTGTGACAGGGTCAGACAGGGGCCGGTAATGTCCTCTGCGGTGGGTCTGCCTCCCTGCAGGTGGGGATCGGGGATTGAATTTCTGTCCTTGCACATGTGTGATATGTGTGTTCAACCAGGTACGCCACCACCTACCCCTTATCCCCCCCCTTTTATTTATTTATTTATTTATTTATTTATTTATTTATTTATTTATTTATTTTTATGAAGTTCTGAGGAATGAACTCAGGGCCTCATGTATCTGCAGTACTGCTGAGTTGCCTGCTGGCTCCATTTTCATTCTGTATTTTTGGAGACAGAGAGGAGAGACACCAGTGCCAGATTCCCCCATCCTTGCAATTTGGTGTTGTCCAGGGTGCCCTCATGTAGTGGCAGATTGAATCCAGGACCTTACAAACATGGGGTGTGTGTGCTTTACTCTCAGAGGTACCTCCTGGGCCCCTGCAGCTTGTTATAATGCTGTTGGGGACGGGGTGATGTGATTCCTGGCTTCTCTGTATTCACCCTTCAGGAGTGCCTTATCCAGAGTGGCTGTTAATTAATGGCTTGGGGGCAGTTGGCCTCTGGGAGCCGGTGAGGGCTGTGGGCAAAGGCTTCTGGGTGTTGACCAACAGCATTTCCTCTCCTGCCTGCGACCTGTCATTTCAGGAAGTTGTCAGCCCACTCGGCTTCAGGAGACTTTGGTAACCACGAGCACATGCATATACCCACATGTGCACGTGCAGACATGTACGTTCTTGCAAGACATGCAGAAATGCATCCCTTCCCCACATCTGTAGTCAAGCTAGTCCTTCAAATGCTGACCCCAGGGTTTTTTTTTAATTTCAGAGAGAGAGATAGAAAACAGATCAATGCTTTGCTGTTTTTGATGTTCTGTCTGTTCTTTCTTGCTTTTTTTTTTAAATAGTTCATCTATATCTATTTATCTATTTATTTATTGCAAAGAGAGAAATTGAGAGGAAAGGGAGAGATAGATACCTGTAACACAGCTTCACTGCTCACGAAGCTTCCTCCATGCAGGTGGGGGTTGGGGGCTCGAACCCAGGACATTGTGCATGGTAGCACGTTTGCTCTACTGCTGCGCCACTACCCAGCCCCTGTTCTGTCTTTCTTGTCAGATAGACCAGACCCTCCTGTCTGTTCCACTGCCCACTCGCCTTGCAGGCTCAGGCTGTGGAACAGGGTGTTCTTCTCGGTCTCCCTTTGCGGAAGGAGCCCTGGTGCAAGACATCAGGACTGAACCAGGTGAAGCCAGGCCAGGGCAGTGGTGGGTGCAAAGGTCAGGAGGCTGCTGGGGGCGGGGAGGCTGGGCACGTGCCCGGCCAGCAGGCCACTTTGCTTGCAGTGCTGTCAGGACGTTGGACAGGGATGATGGAGCCAGGATCAGGACCAGGACTAATGATTAACAACTACCCCACCCTCAACCATGGAGGCTGTGTACAGGAAGCCAGGGCCCTGCTGACCTGTTGACATTTCTGGAGAGAGGGGTGTGGCCATGACAGTGACTTCTGTTAAGCACGCCAGGGATGGATGAGATGGGTGTTGTTTCCTCATCTGTGAGTGGAGGTTGGACTGGCTAGTCCACCTCTTCTTGTGGCCTCTCTTGTTCCCACAGATGTCTTTTTTTTTTCTCTTTTTTTTTTTGGCGGCGGCAGGGGTGGGGGGGAGAATGGAGGATATTCTTTTCTTGCTTTCTTTTTTTCTTTTTTGCCTCCAGGGTTATCGCTGGGGCTCAGTGCCTGCACTATGAATCTGCTGCTCCTGGAGACTTTCTTTTCCCTTTTGTTGCCCTTGTTGTTTTATCCTTGTGGTTATTATTATTGTTGTTATTGATGTTATTGTTGTTGGATAGGACAGAGAGAAATGGAGAGAGGAGGGGAAGACAGAGAGGGGGAGAGAAAGATAGACACCTGCAGACCTGCTTCATCACTTGTAAAGTGACCCCTCCCTGCAGGTGGGGAGCCCGGGGGTTCAAACTGAGATCCTTACGCTGGTCCTTGCACTTTGCATCATGTGCACTTAACCCACTGTGATACTGTCCATCCCTCTTCCTTCCCCCTTGCCTTGCCTTGCCTTGCCTCGCCTCGCCTCGCCTCGCCTCGCCTCGCCTCGCCTCGCCTCGCCTCGCCTCGCCTCGCCTCCCCTCCCCTCCCCTCCCCTCCCCTCCCCTCCCCTCCCCTCCCCTCCCCTCCCCTCCCCTCCCCTCCCCTTCCCCTCCCCTCCCCTCCCCTCCCCCTCCCCCTCCCCCTCCCCTCCCCCTCCCCCTCCCCTCCCCTCCCCCTCCCCCTCCCCCTCCCCTCCCCCTCCCCCTCCCCCCTCCCCTCCCCTCCCCTCCCCTCCCCCTCCTCTCTTTTCTTTTTGTTTTTTCTTTTTGTTCCTCCAGGGCTATTGCTGGGGCTCAGTGCCTGCACCATGAATCCACTGCTCCTGGAGACTATTTTTCCCCCTTTTTGTTGGCCTTGTTGTCTTGTTGTTTTATCGTTGTTATGGTTATTATTATTGTTGTTGTTGTTATTGATGTAATTGTTAGATAGGACAGAGAGAAATGGAGAGAGGAGGAAAAGACAGAGGGGGAGAGAAAGATAGACATCTGCAGACCTGCTTCACAACTTGTGAAGCGAACCCCCTGCAGGTGGGGAGCTGGGGGCTTGAACCGGGATCCTTATGCCTGTCTGTGTGTTTCGTGCCATGTGAGCTTAGCCTTCTTCCCTCCTCCCTCCCTCCCTCCCTCCTTTCCTTCCTTCCTCCCTCCCTTCCTTCCTTCCTTCCTTCCTTTCTCTCCCTCCCTCCCTTTCTCTCTCTCCCCCTTTCTCTCTCTCTCCCTTCCTTCCTTCCTTCCTTTCTTTCTTTCTTTCTTTCTTTCTTTCTTTCTTTCTTTCTTTCTTTCTTTCTTTCTTTCTTTCCACCAGGGTTATTGCTGGGGCTCAGTGCCAGCACTATGAATCCACTGCTCCTGGTGGCCATTTTTTCGTTTTATTAGATAGGACGGAGAGAAATTGAGAAAGGAGGAGGAGATAGAGAGGGAAAGAGAAAGATAGACACCTGCAGACTTGCTTCACTGCTTGTGAAGTGACACCCCTGCAGGTGGGGAGCCGGGGGCTGGTACCAGGATCCTTGTGCAGGTCCCTGTACTTTGTACTGTGTGCGCTTAACCCAGTGCACCAGCATGCAGCCTTCCCCTCTCTCTTTCTTATTAATTTATTTTGCCACTGGGGCTATTGCTGGGGCTCATTGCCAGTACTATGAATCCACCTCTCCAGGCAGTCATTTTTTTTCTTTTTCTTTTATTTGATGGGATAGAGAGAAATTGAGAAGCGAAGAGGAGATAGAGTGGGAGAGATTAAGAGAAACACCTACAGACTTGCTTCATCACTTGTGAAATGTCCCCCCAGCAGGTGAGGAGCTGGGGCTAGAATCTGGGTCCTTGAGCATGGTGACACATACCCGACCAGGTGTGCCACCTCCCAGCCCCTTGCTTGTGGGTTTTATTCTTGGACCCCAGATCCCGTAGTCTCTTCAACCTTCCTCTGCACTGAAACCCCTAGCCAGTCCAAAGTGGGGCCTCATCCTCCTCAATACAGCTGTCCTGAGCTTGGTGGCAGGTCTTCTGCAGGGCAGGGTGGTATGCAGCAAGCTCTGTGGGCAGGGCCCTGGAGGCCGCCTAAACCTGGTGAACCAATGCTCAGGTTTCTGAGATCAGTTTGCTTTCCCCTCCCCCTTCCTCTTCCTCCTTCCCCCCTCTTTCCTCATCTCCCCTTCTCTTCCCTTTCCCCCATTTCCCCCTCCTCTTTTCCCTCCCTTCATCCCTTCCCTTCCCTCTTTTGATTTTATTTATTAATGACAAAGACAGAAGAGAGAGAAAAAAACAACAAACAAAAACAAACAACAGAGCATTACTCTGACACATGTGGTGGCAGGGACTGAACTTGAGATCTCATACTGGAGAGTCCAGTGTTTCATCCACTGTGCCACGTCCCGGACCACTGCAGTCAGGTTTTTCCGCCTCATGCATGCGTGCATGGTTTTGCTGCTCCCTGAATAGCTTTCCCATGCATGCGGAGAGGTGTGTTTTCAGAGATGACATGTGGGAACCCAACAAGGATTCTTCAATCATTAGTTTTTACCCTTTTTAAAGTGAATCTGAGGCTAATTGTGAGTTGCCTGTCCAGGTGGAGTTTCTGGTCTACCTCTGATAGCCGAGTGGCAGCCAACCAGAAGGCATGAGCCAGGCATGTCCTGTGTGCCTGTGCTCAGGTGACTCTGACATTGGACGCTGGCCTTCAGAGATGTCACCTCTGGACTCCAGGAGAGCACAGCTCCTTGTCCAGGGGCCTTCTGGCCTGGTCCCTGGCCTCTAGGTGATGGTTCATGGAACAGTGTGTTCAAACAGGGTGAGGAGGGAAGGGTCTGTCCCCCGCTCTGCCTTGGGGTGGCCAAGTACAGGCTGTTTGCTTTGCTTCTCTGAGACAGACCACATCCATCTGGCTTGGGCTGCTGTGCTGTTTCCGGCTCACATTCCTGTTTGATCTGGAATATTTTAGCTGGTGGCAAAAATGGCTAAGTGCCCCCTCTCCCTCCCAAGATGGGAGGAATGCAAAAGAGAAATCCGGTGTCCCGGCGCCTTCTCTGGCTGAGCAGTCGGCCTCTGACCCCGGGACTGGAGAGGCAGGGAAATGGTCCAACGCTCCTTGGGGACTCCAGAGACTGGGCTGGGAGCTTGGCTTCCTGGAACCCCACAGCAGGCCAAGCAGCTTCCCAGCAAGTCCCAGGGGGCAGTTCCAGGGGCAGAACCAAGACCTCTAGGATCTGACTCCCAGGCCCAGGCAGGCATGGCTCCCTGGCTTTTTCAGGTCTTTCTTTTATTTTCCATTGCTCTCAGGCCAACTTTTTAAAATTTCTGTTTAGAGAGTGACACACACACACACACACACACACACACACACACACACATCCTTGGAGCTTCCCCCCATGCTGTGACACTCCCATGTAGTGCTGAGGCTCAAGCCTAGACTGCATGTATGGCAAGGCATGCATCCTACCCACTAAACTATCTCTTTGACCCAACCGTCTCCTCTTGTGTGGCCAGGCAGTGGTGCCTGGTAGAGCACACATGCTACCATGTTACAAGGACCCGCTTCAAGCCCCCTAGTTCCCACCTGTAGGGAGGAAGCTTCACGAGTGCTACCTGTGTCTGTCTTTCTCCTTCTCTATCTCCCACTTCCATCTCCATTTCTCTCTCTATCCAATAAATAAAAATAAAGAACAGCCTTTCCTTTTTGTTAGTACTGGCAATTGGGTTGGGGCTGAGAACTCCATACTCCATGTTCAGGGGGTGGGGGGTGGTGCGCCTCCTATAGAAGATTCTGGAACCCACATGGTCATGGATTTACTTTCCAGTGGGCAGTGGGGGGTATTGGAAATGGCAGCTGGAGTGGCCGGAGTTGGGCAGACTCTGCTCGTGTGGCCTTGACTATGTTGCCCTTACTCAGTCTTCCCCACACAGCGAGAATCAGTCATATCCTCCTGGTGGGGTTGTGAGGCTCAAGGGAAAAGAGGGCTCCCACGGGGTCCCAGGAGTCACAGTGGGGCCACTGCTCAGCTCCCACGCCTGGCTTCCAGGTTTGTCCAGTAATGTGGTGGTTTGGACTCAGGTCATACACAGGTGCCCTTGAGAACCCAACATTAAGGTGCTGATGTTTTTTTGGCATCTGTGTCTGTCTGCCACAGCAGAGACCGTCATCCTTCTTTGTTTGAAACCATTTCTTACAGAGCCTGAGGCACCACTGCTCTCTGCCTGTCTCTGTCACGTTTCTGATGGTTGCCCTATTAATTTAACAGGCAAAAATCACCCCGCCATGTCTTCCGAGTAGAAAAGGGGAGCCGTCCTGATACTCTGGGCCCATCATTAGGAAAAGCAAATTAAATCATGTTTAATGGTGTTAGAATCTCAATCACTTTAGCAAATGGAGTTGGTGAAGCAGGGAAATGAGAAGTTGCTGACGCCCTTCAGAGGGAGGAAGGGAGGGCGGAGGAGGAGGGGCTCGGAGTTCCCAGGGGTGGGGTGGGGGGCTGGGGCAGGGTGAGGGGCGTTGTCCTGATGCCCCCGTGTCACACCTTGTGAGCAGGCAGCCAAGTGGGAGCCAGCTTCTTTACAAACTTGTACAAATGCCATCTCTCTCTCTCTCTCTCTCTCTCTCATCTCTCTGATTGGCGGTGGGTTCTATTTCTCTACACTGGCATGTTGCAATCCTGACCCCTATGTGATGATGTGTAGTAGGGGGCGACCATGGGGGGGAGCTGAGGGTGGAACTGCAGGCATGGGGCCAGTGCCATTCAGAAAGGGACTCCAGAAAGTTCCTCACCCCTTGTGTCACATGGGGTCACAGTGAGGAGGAGGCAGCTGAGTACGAACTGGGGGTGGGGTGGGGGCGCTACCATACACTTGCCTGGCCATCACCTCAATCTTGGATGTCAGCTTCTAGAAGCCAGTTAATGCTAGTCAAGTCCTCTGCCATCATGACCTGATGGCTGCTGGGTCTCTATAGCCTCTCCACCTGCTGTCCTCTCTCTGGGCTCTGGGGCTGTGATCAGCCTGAGGTAGGTCCCCTCAGGACAGACAGCCTGCCCTCCCCCACCCCCAGAAACAGGGGGAAGCACTCCTACCTCTGGGTGCTTGGGGAGCCTTGAGGCCAAGACTGCCACTGTGCCCTGGCTTGTGGGGAACACACACAGGCCAGGGAGAGACAGTGCCCTTCTAGGCCACGTTTATACTCTGTGTGTGTGTGTGTGTGTGTGTTTGAGTTGTTGATGGGACTTTGGAGATGATGTATCTTGCAGTTTAATGAACATGATAGCTGCAACTTGGTGCACATCACAAAAGCCCTTCAAGCAAAAAGGAAGGGGGGAAAGGCTTATTAAAGTTTCTCTTGTCTTGTTCATGGTACATTCTCAGCTCTCTGATGCCTCATAAAAATATTCAACCTGACATCGAACCATTAGAGAGCCATTCCTTTGGCTTTCGAGTCTGTCCTCGTTGATATGTAACCTGTTGGTGGTTACCGCTCACTTCTTAGTGCTTTGAAATGTATCGGGTGCCCTCTGGAGAGGGGCTCTAACCAGAAAGACTCTGTTGTACCCTCAGGATGAGAGATGCAGGTGATGATAGAGTGAGCCTGGGCAGGGAGGAGTGGGGGGGACCCCGCGGGCACAGGCACTGCCCTTCCCAGGAGCTCTATCCTGAGCACTATGGTCAGTGCAGCTGTTGGGGGGGGCAGCTGTAGGGAATGGGACCCCCATCCCTGCAGTGGGTATCCTCCCATAGCCCTGATTCTGGTTCTCACGGCAGAGCTTTCTCCCTGCCTCTGCCCAGTGCCCAGCACCTTCTCTCTCTGCAGAGAGAGCTCTTTCTCCCTCCAGGAGACAAACCTCCGTGGGGCACCGCTGGCAGCTGGCATCAGCACTGTGTTGGCATCTCTTTATTCCATCCTCTCTGGCTGTGATAACTCTGCTCAATGTCCAGCTCCACCAGGGAGCCACAGAGAAGCAGTACCAGTGAAGGAAGCTGTACCAGTGCTGAAGCAGTGCTGCAGGTGTCTCTCTTTCTCCCTACCCTCTCAGTTTCTCTGTCTCTGTAAGAAAAAAAATAAATAAAAGAGGCCCTAACCCCAGAAAGTGAGACATGGGATTACCTGGCAAATCGGGAGGAAGAAAGGGAGGGAGGGAGGGAGGGAGGAATTCAAACAAGTACCATGTGTGAACTTGCCTCATGGACCTCTCTCAGTCACACAATGTAGGGACCCATTTCCCAGCTGGCAAGGTGGTCGCCACTTGCTGCAACGTTGCTTGGCAGAGACAAGGGACCCAGTGACACTTGTGTTCTTGGTGTGCTTTGCTGAGTATCCCAGGACCCCCCCCCCCTCCCCGGCGTTTTCTTTAAGCAGAAGTTGCTCGTGGTCACAGCTGCTTTTCTGGAGACTTTGCTGTCATCAGCTGCGTGCCGGCAGCCAGAACCGTGACCAAGAATGGGTGACATTCCCTGGAGAGTACGAGCTGAAGGGGACAACCCCCCTGCGCGAAATCCCACCACAAGTGTTGTTAAAATTCCGGAGGCTCTTGCCGGCAGGGCTAGCTTCACGGGCGGGTAACAGAGACGCGGAGACAACGGCTGGGCAGGGAAGCTGTATTTCTTTATTCAGGAACAACGATTCACAAACTAAGACAAACTAATCACCAAACAGAACTCTGCTGTCTCTTTGCAGCGGCACAAGCACTCTCTCTCTTACTCTGGAACTCAGGAACCCAGGAACTCTGCCCTCTCGAACTTTCGTACTCGGGAACCCTCTGAAACTCTGGCACTCTCGAACTCAGGAACCCAGGAACTCTGTCACTCTGGAACTCTGGCGGGTTTCCTAGGGGCGGGGCCAAGTGGGCCCTCGAAATTAACTGGACTGATCTAATTCTCTTCGCGGGGGAGGGCTAGAACAAACCAATGTAAAGCATATGACACACAAGGATCAGGGGACACATGCTCACAGCCTTTCCCCTAAGTCCTGGTCTCCCAGAGCTGGTGCAGGAGGCTGGCCCAGAGAGAGCATCCTGGCTTTCCTGTGCTGTGTGCTGTGTGCTGTGTGTTTGCAGACGTGGGGTGGGTGGACCAGCTCCCTCTGAGCCCCGGCCTGTGTCTCTGCCCATGGAGTGTGTGGAAATGGGTCTTAGGACCACGAAAAACACACCAGCCCCCCCCCCCCGCCTCTGTATTTATTATGATTATTTTTTGGGTGGTAGAATATACGGAGCATAATATTTACTGTTTGAACCACTTGAAAGTGTACAGTCTGTGGTCTCATATAAACTCAGTGTTGTGCAGCCTTTGAGCTCTAAAATGCTCCCACCACGTTGAGAGGAGGAGGCCCGTCCCTGGTGTCCCTCCCCTGCTGCCCTGTTGCCCTGCTGTCCTGCTGTCCTGTTGCCCTGCTGTCCTGCTGTCCTGTTGCCCTGCTGTCCTGTTGCCCTGCTGTCCTGCTGTCCTGCTGTCCTGCTGCTCTGCCAGCAGCTGGCCTCTCTGCTCGGCCTCTTCTGCACATTTAATGTAGATGGAGTTGTACTGTCTTTGGTTTTGGCTTCTGGTTTCTTTCACTAGCATGTGTTCCGGGTTCATCCACATGGTAGCACAGACTGATTCTTTATTCCTTTTTATGGCTGAGTAGTATTCCATTGTGGGAGATACCACGGTTTGGTTCACCCAGCTCTCAATCAACTTTTCCTTTTTGTGATTGGGAAGAGAGCTGCTAGTAAAATTCACATGTGCTATTTGTTTGAATGTCCTACTGTGTTCGATTCCATTCATCTATCTATCTATCTATCTATCTTTCCTTCCTTCCTTCCTTCACTCCCCCCTCCCTCCCTCCTTCCCTCCTTTCTCTCAGCTTGCCTGGTGATCCCATGTCTCACTTTCTGGGGTCAGGACTGGTTTTTTTCCCCTCTTTTTGAGACAGAGACATTGAGAGAGTGACTAAAAAGGGAGAAAGAGAAACACCTGTAGCCATAACCAGCTGGTTACTCTTGACCCTTGTATATGGTTGTCTGTGACCCCGAGGGGCTCTCTGAGGTCATCTCTGAAGAGAGTGGCTCTTTTCACTGCCTGCTGCTTCTTCCCGCTCCCCCACAAGCTCACATGCCCCTCCCTGAAGGGACTTCACTGCTGAGTGTGTGTGTGTCTGGTGGAAGCAGGAGGGTTGGGGCTGTGCAGGCGAGGAAGGACGGACCAGCGTCTCCAGGAACCATATGGCCCCATGTGTCTTTACTCAGGGCCAGCCATCAGGGCGCTTGAGGTGCAGGGGTGAGGTGTGCCTGACGGAGGTCACTTCTGTGAGGATGAAGAGGGAGTGCTGGCTGTCCCTGTGGGGACCAGGTTCTGTGGGGTCACCGTGGGCCAGCATCTCCGCGGAGGCTGTCAGGCCCCCCATCCCATTGGCTCTGTGACTTGGAGGAACCTGAGTTATCAGAAGATCTAGAGTCGATCCCTGCTGTTGCCTTGAGGTGTTCTGACACTTTCTGTTCTGTTCTCTCTTGCTTTCTTTAAATATTTATTTTATTTTGGATGGAGACAGAGAAATTGAGAGGGAATGGGGAGATAAGATAGATAGATAGATAGATAGATAGATAGATAGGTAGACTGCACTGCTTTGCTGCTCCTGAAGCTTGCTCCCTGCAGGTTCCGACCCAGGGCTTGAACCCAGGTCCTTGCACATTGTAACATGTGCACTCTATCAAGTGCGCCACCACCTTCTTCTTCTTCTAGCGTTTGGCCCCTTTCCGTTCTGTTCTCTGCTCCCCTCCCTAACCTGGATACAACAGCCTCGGTAACATTCCAGATCATTCCAGATGCCAGCTTGATTGTCTCTCCTCTGTTCAAGCCCATACCAGGGCCCCTCACCCAGCACAACCAAGTCCCCAAGATGCTGGTCAGGACCTAGGTGACTGGCTCCTCCCACCCTGCTGCAAAGAAGCAAAAGAGCCAGGAGTCTTGGTGGCAGGAGAGTGACCGGGGATGGCTCACAGTGGACCCATGGGTGTGTGACTCCCTTGCCACCCCTAACTCAGGTGTGGGTGTCCCACACCTAGTGGTTCTGACAGGGCCCTTAGCAGCCTGTTCTCCAGAGCCCCCATTGCAGACAGCAGTCACAGTGCACATTGTCCCTTGTGCTTCTGACCAGTTGTGGTTCCCACCTGAAAGTCACGTGGGACAGAGGAAGTGAAAGCGAGCAGGCATCCCTGAGAGCACATTGCCACTGGGGAGCTCTAACATACTCCCACAAATGAAAAGCAAGGTCACCCCGAAATGGTCCTGCACTCATGATCGTGGCAGCAGGAGAACAAGCCTAGAAGGAGACACTGGTGGCCACCACTTTTGCCATTTAACAAAAGAACTCTCACAGGCTGGAGATTGGAAGCACCTTTTCTAATAAAAGCAGGGCAAAAGAGCCCTCTCTCCCAAGACACAGGCTGGAGCCTGGGCTCCAAATTTGCCTAAAAAACTCACTGCGTTCAGGCAGGCAGGCTACCCATGGTGACCGATGGTGCACCCAATTGAGCACCCATGTTACCATGCACAAGGACCCAGGTTCAAGCCCTGTGCCCGCACCTGTGGTGGGGAAGCATTCACAAATGGTGGATCAGTGCTGCAAGTATCTCTCTCCATTTATCTCTGTCTCTACCAAAATTAAAACAATGAATAAGTAGGAATGTAGAACTGTCAGGGCGAAACAGTGGCACACCTGGTTGAATGCACATGTCACCAGGCCTAAGAACCTGGGTTCAAGCCCCTGCTCCTTACTTGCATGAAGGAAGCTTCAATTTCTCTCTGTCCTATCAAAAAAAAAAAACTAAATGAAAATAAATTAACAAAAATAAAGGACTGTCATCAGAGAGCACTAGAGAGGGGGGGAGAATTGGAGTATGGGCGAGATGGGGCACCCCTGCACTACCACAGAAGGCCTGCATTGATGAGGAACTCCAGCTGCTTTCTTTAACGTGTAGGTGGTGGAGACCCATGATGACTGGAGGCTGAGAGTCCTTGGGGGGTCCCCGCTTGGTGCCGGACCCTCGGGGCACGGGTGTCTGTCTGTTGTCTATGGTTAGGGCTGCCTTACGCGTTCACTGCTTTTATCATGTGGGTGGTCTGGTGTGGATGCATGTGCCAAAGTCTTCGGGGCCACACACCTTGCCTGTGTGCAGCCAGTGTGTCTCAGCCACCACTCAGAGACCTGTTACAGGATTTGTGACAGTCACACCCTGGAGCAGGTGTTCTGGGTGTGGCCTGTGTCTTGGGAGAGAGGGCTCTTTTGCCCTGCTTTTATTAGAAAAGGTTCTTCCAATCTCCAGCCTGTGAGAGTTCTTTCGTTAAATGGCAAAAGCGGTGGCCACCAGTGTCTCCTTCTAGGCTTGTTCTCCTGCTGCCACGATCGTGAGTGCAGGACCATTTCGGGGTGACCTTGCTTTTCATTTGTGGGAGTATGTTAGAGCTCCCCAGTGGCAATGTGCTCTCAGGGATGCCTGCTCGCTTTCACTTCCTCTGCCCCATATGACTTTCAGCTAGAGACTCACTGGACCCGAGTGCCTCCTGTATCAAGCAGGTCAGCATGGGTTAAACAGGGAGCCCAAGGCCCAGTGTTTCTCTGGTTCTTTGTCTTCACTGAACTTGTAGCTTGCACCAGTGAGTCAAGACATGCCTGCTTTTTCTGCAGAACCCAACACAGCAGCCACCTAAATTCATGATAGCTTAGTCTCTCCCAAAGAAGTTGAGAGGGAACAGTGACAGTTCTGCAGAATTATCAGAGACCTAGGTGCCTCCCTTTTACCCCTCCAGCTCTGCCTCCTTAGCACCAGCCTCTTCTCTCTCCCTTCCTTCCTTCCTTCCTTCCTTCCTTCCTTCCTTCCTTCCTTCCTTCCTTCCTTCCTTCCTTCCTTCCTTCCTTTCTTTCTTTCTTTCTTTCTTTCTTTCTTTCTTTCTTTCTTTCTTTCTTTCTTTCTTTCTTTCCCAACCTCTATTCTTAAGGCTTTGGTCCAAAATAGTTGCATGAGCTCCAGCCATCACTTGTGTATTCCAGGCAGGAAGCAGGGTGCATACTGGAGAAGCAGACTCATTTGAGCAGACTTTGTAGAAACTCTACTCACTGTCTAGTTCCTTCCTTGTTGACCAGATGATAGTGACATGGTGTCACATGGAGGCAGGAGAGACTGGGACATGTGGTCTCTGACACTGGGCCATGCCTGGTAACGTGGGAGGGCAGCTGGTGAGGATGAAGGTGGGGTGCAGGATGGGGCCCTCCAACTGGCCCTGCCGCAGGCAGCTGCATTTAGGAGGGAGGGCAAGTCACTAAGCTCATCCTTGTTGCTGTACACAAAGAATTTGAAGCTCCCGTTTGTTGGGGTTTGAGGGGCCTCTGACCACTGGGGACTCTGTCTGGGACACAGGTTCCAAGCAGGGGAGTGGCCGGGGAACCTGGATCTTCCCACTCCTGTGTGCCCTTCACCTGCTCCCAGGCTTCCTCCTGCTTCTGCCCTTTGGCAGTGCCTGGCCACACAGTGTAAGGGATCAGGACAGGTGGCCCAACCGCTGGCCAGCTTGGGAAACACCACATCACACTGTTTCTTCTCTTTTTTTTTCCCTGGCGTTGTCACTGGGACTTGGTGTCTGCATGACTCTACCACCATTTCTATTTTCTTTCTTTTTTTTTTTTAAAAATTATTTATTTATTTATTTATTAGGTAGAGACAGAAATTGATTTATTTATTTATGAGAGAGGAGGAGAGAGAACTAGGACATCACTCTAGTATATGTAATGTCAGGTATCAAACTTAGGACCCCCACACCTGAGTCCAATGTTTTATTCGCTCTCAGGCCTCTCTTTCCTTTTTTTTTTACTTTTTAAAAATTATCTTTATTTATTTGGATAGAGACAGCCAGAAATTGAGAGGGAAGGGGGTAGAGAGGGAGAGAGACAGAGAGACACTTGCAACCCTGTTTCACCACTCGTGAAGCTTTCCCCCTGCAGGTGGGGACCAGGGGCTTGAACCTGGGTCCTTGCACACTGTAATAATGTGTGCTTAACCAGGTGTGCCACTGCCTGACCCCCTCCATTTTCTTTTTATTTTAAAAACATCTTCCTCCCCCCTCCCTTTCTCCCTCCCTCCCTTTCTCCCTCCCTTCCTTCCTTCCTTCCTTCCTTTCATTCTTTCTTTCTCTCATTCATTCATTCTTTCTTTCTTAGGTAAAGACAATAGCAACTGAGATAGAAGGGGAGGATAGAGAGGGAGAGAGAGAGAGAAACACCTGCAGCTCTGCTCCACTGCTCCTGAAGCTTCCTCAGGCCAACAAGGGGGCTCCTTGAGGGGTGGGGTGTGGTGTGACAGTCTCCCAGTAGCCATTTCATACCCTGCCTTCTCCCCAGGGTGGGCAGGTGTGTCCTTGGGCTCTGTGCCAGGTGTTTTTGTGACTGTGTTCACTCTGATCTATCACACAGCTTCCGTCGATGTCCTCTGCCCCTCTGTGCCTTCTCCAGGAGGGACGACTATGTGCTGTGGGACCCAGGGGTGTGGAGCCCCTTGCCTGTCTTGTCCCACCTGGCCCATCTCACCTTACTGGTGATGCCCCCCCCCCCCCCAGAATGGCTTAGACAGGCCCAAGCTGGAGAAGGAGTCCTCATGACTGAAGGGGCTCCCCAAACTGACCTGGGGCTGTGGCACTGCTGTGAAACTCCTGTCACACCCATGTCACATCCCCAGCCTCCTGCTGCTTGTGGCAGAGGCTCCAGGCTTTTCTCTGGGGCTTTGGTCTGGGCACTGAGCCACTAGCCCCCCATCTGTCCATTTGTCCTGCATCCCCCTTCCCTGCGCGCTTCCTCTGGGGGGACGCTCTGCCTCCCTGCCAACCTTCTATCTTGGGGAACACGCTAGGCCCTACTGTTTTGTGATGCTACTGATACCCCATATCAAAGATGGCTTCTGGAAGAAGGCAGGGCTCAAAAAGTCAGCAACCAGCATCCCCCAAACTGCAGAAAGGACTTGAGGCATCCTTCTAAAAAAAAAAAAAAAAGAAAGAAAAATACATCTTATCATGTGAAAAAAAGAAGTGTGTGTCACCAGGGGAAGGACAAATTGGGAGGGACAGTGATGATGATGACTCTGGATTGGGGCCCGGAGGCCTTCACAGGATGTGGGTGGCACTTCAGCTCTATACTAATGGACAGCAGATGTGAAAAGAGCACGAAAGGGCTCTGGATCCTGATCAACACCCCCCCCCCCCCAAGTCCTGAATCTCCAAGTTACGGCTGCACAAGAAGGGAAGCTTCCCCTTTCCTTTCCCAGTCCTTTGGGGCTCCTGTCTGCACCCCCTCTCTTGGAAAGCCCCGTGTTGGCCTGGCCTTCTGTGCTTCCTGCCCTCTGTTCCCCTCCAGGAGAATTAGTGTGAGAGAGGCCTTGCCTCCCTATGGGGGGGGGGTGGAACACAGGTGAGGGACCGGGGTTGGCTTCCTCCCCTCCTGGGCTGGGTTCTGGGTCTTGGCTGAGCCTGCAGGGTTGGAGACATATCCCCAGGACCCCATGTGATCTGACTACCTGGAGCTCAGAGGAGGAGGGGTGCCTGTGGCCCCTTGCCCACCAGCAGCAGTGTGTCCTGGGGGACCAGGCCAGTGTCCTTGGGACTGGAGGTGCCCACGTGGCCTGAGGGCTTCAGGATAGGGAAGGGGCTTGTGGGGGGAGGCAGTGAGGGTGGGAGGCTGCCGTGGAACCTCTGGAGGTCAGGATGTGGTACCCATTCTTGCTTCAGGGGATTCTGTCCCCCCCCCCCCCACTGGTCTGGCCTAGCCTGGTCCTGCTCCTGTCCGCCTTCTAGACCCTAGGAGCTCTGACCTTGAGTGACCATGAGGACAACAGGTGGTGGGACCAGAGTGTCAGCTCTCACCTACCTGGACAGTGAGTGGATCCTCTCATCTTTGCCCCCCCCCCCCACTGTCACTGGCCCCCTTGGAGTCTGTGAAACTGTTTTGCTGTGGTGGGGCTCTCGGTCTGTTGTGGAGGTGGGCTGCAGCTTTTTGGAGATCATCACCTGCAGCCTAGTATCCCCAGTCTTGCTGATAAGGCTGGATTTAAGAACCTTCCCCTATTCTGCCTCCTGTGCACCCACATTGCAGGGGTGAGGCCATGGGGGTGCCTCATGTGGGCCTTTTACAGGGGGGAGTGGGCCTGAATTCAGGCCGGTGGTGGGGACCAGAAACTGGTCTCTCGGAGGCTACATAGTTTTGGGGGTGGCGGGGGGCTCCCTGGACTAGCCCACTGGTCCTGATGATGGAGGACTGGATTGGCTGTGTTTGAATGGGCGTCCCTCCCTCAGTCCCCGAGAGGAGTGGGGACTGGTAGCAGGCTCAGTCACCACTGTTCTGGGGGTGGCACTCTATGTCCTGGCTTAGGGAACTGCAGGTGACAGGGTTGGTTGGATGCCCAACGGATATTAGGTTTCAGGGGTGGGGGTGAAGGGAGCAGGGTGCTCCTTCCCATTAACCTCCAGGGGTACCCGACCCTGCTGGTCTGTGTGTCAGTGGTAAGGTGAAGATGGCTGGTGGTGGGGGAGACCCCACTGCCTTTGGCTCCCTAGTACAATTCACGCTGAGTGGTTTAACCTTTGAGCTGTTGGGGCTGTGGCTTGACTTCTGTGGGTGATCTGTGTTTGTGGTTTGTGTGTAGAGTTCTGGGATGCGAGGATCAGTCTCATCCCTGGGGGCTGGGGTGGGAGGCTATTGCATGGTGAAAGGCCGAGGCTCCTCTCTGCTGGGGGCTTCCCTCGTCAGCCTGGATCTCACCTGCAGGCACAGCTGTGGATACCTCTGGCTCTGAGTTCTGAGCTTCCTGGGAAGATCCCAGACCTCTTGAGTCCACAGCCATGAGCTCCTGCGACAGGTAGATGAGGTTGTGACTAATAGAAGCACTCCTTAGGAGTGGCCCATGAGGCGGTGCAGTGGAGAAAGCTTTGGACCCTCAAACATGAGATCCTGAGTTCAGTCCTTAGCATCAGGTGTGCCAGAGTGATACTCTGATCCCTCCCTCCCTCCCTCCCTCCCTCCCTCCCTCCCTCCCTCCCTCCCTCCCTTCCCTCCTTTCTTCCCTCTCTCTCTCTCCCTCTCCTCTTAGATCTTTAAAGATGAAGGAAGCAAACATCTGTGGGTCCTGGCCACCCTCTAATGTGACCTGCTTTCCACCAGCAGGTGACACAGGCAGGACATGGGACATATGTAGTGTATCTGGGCCACCAGTCCCCTCGGCAGTGGGAATTGGGATTGGGGACAGTGTCTCCTGGGAAGTTGGGCGTCCCAGCGGGAGTCTTCCTATGGTTGTTTTGGGTGGTCTGCTGTTTCATGGTATGACTGGGAAGGGAGGGCGTGTCCCCTTCAGGCAGGGCCTCCTCTGCCTGTGCTCAGGAGTTTGGCACCCCTTGCCCTGGGTGAGGCAGGATTGGTGGCACTTCACTGTCCCATTCCTGGGGGCCCCTCCCCTCCTGGAATCTCTGGTTCCCTTTTCTAGAAAGTAAAACTGAGAACTGGAGCTTCCAAGAGGCAGGGCTGCAGGGCACATGTCTCTCAGCTATGGCTCGTCCATCTCTGATCTGTGCTGCAACTTAGCCTGTGTTTCTGGCAAGTCTTAAATTATTTCTTTTTTATTTTTTGGAGCTGGGTCTCATGCATGTGCAGTTTCACTGCTTTGGCCTCTTTTTTCTTAACTGACACACTCACCCACCCATCCCCTTTCCTCTGATGCGGTAGCACCTCCCTTGTGGTACTGGGGTTCAAATCGAGACTGTGTACCTGGCAAGGCACACACCTTACCCTGTGAGCTTTCTCCAGCCCCTCAGCCTGCATTTCTGAAAGACACTCCTCTCTGGTGGGCTCTGCTGGCCTCTCATTAGTTTCCTTTGCCAACCTCACTTTGGACTCTCACATTCTCATTCTCTTTCTCCCTCTCCCTCTCCCTCTCCCTCTCCCTCTCCCTCTCCCTCTCCCTCTCCCTCTCCCTCTCCCTCTCCCTCTCCCTCTCCCTCTCCCTCTCCCTCTCCCTCTCCCTCTCCCTCTCCCTCTCCCTCTCCCTCTCCCTCTCCCTCTCCTTTTCTCTCTTCCTCTCTCTGCAGGAGGTAAGGAAACTCACTGTTTTAATAACTGTGAAATGTGCGACTGAGTGGCATTTAGCACATTCACGATGTTTTTCAACTGCCATCTCCCTTTAGTTCCAGAACATTCCCACACACTCTCCCTTCCTCGTCCCTCGAAGTCCTATGCAATGGAGCCCTCAGGTAGTGGTTGCTGGATGGGATGGGAGGGGTGGAAGGGCCAGGCAGGGGCTTCTTTTTGGTGGTGGGGTGGCACTAGCACCTGCTGCAGTGTGAAACCAGACCCTGGAATTCTGTAACATTGTAAACCTACAGAGACAGACAAATAGTATTTGGTGTGATTGAGAAGAACGTTTCCCTGGAGGGAAGAGGACCCAGTGGCCATCCAAATAGCAACCACCAGACTGGCTTGTGCATGTCGCAAAGCAGGTATAGTCCTAACTGAGCTGTCTCAATTGCCTCAGTTTTTTTTTTTTTTTTTTTTTGATATGATGTAGGGGAATAAACCCAGGACCCTTGCATGCATGGAACCATTCAGTAACCTTCTGGTTTTTTTTTTGAGAGAGAGAGTAAGAGAGTCATAGTATGAGGAGAGACACCATAGCACCACTCCACCATCCATAGAACTCCCCGTGATGCTGTCCACGGTGCTCCAGTGTGGTTCTGGGGCCCAAACCCAGAGGCTCTTGCACAACAAGGCGTGTGCTCTACTGTGTGTGCTACCCCCCGAGCTCTCACCCAGTTATTTATTTATTTATTTGCCACCAAGGTTATCACTGGGGCTCGGTGCTAGAGCTACAAATCCAATGCTCCTGACAGCCATTTTTCCTTTTCTTTCCTATTTTTATTTAATACATCAGAGAAAAATTGAGAGAGGAGGGGGAAATAGAGAGGAAGAAAGAGATAGACCTGCATATTTGCTTCACCACTTGTGAAGCATCTCCCCTGCAGGAAGGGACTGGTGGCTTGAACCCAAGTCCTTGTACATGATAACGCGTGTGCAAGGACTGCCCTTCTAATTATCTATTTATTAATGAGAGAGAGGGAAGGAGAAAGAACCAAAACTTCATTCTGGCACATGTGACTCCAGGGATTGAACTAAGGACTTCACGTTTGAAAGGCTGATGCTTTTCCCACTGTGCCACCTCCCAACCCTCACGCTGTGGTAATAGCTTTATGGAGACATCGTGCACAGGTCACAGGGCTCAGCCTTGTACGGCGCACACTTGAATGGTCTTTACTGCATCTTTACGCAGACATGTGCAGCCACCACCACCACCAACTAATTCTGGAAGATTTGCATCCTGCTTCCCCACCCACCAGCTCCAGCTCTGGCAGCTGCTGAGTTGCTGCTGGTCTCTGGGGTGCTCTGCTTGTTCCGGATGTTTCCTCGAAGTGGGGCTGTGCCGTGCCAAGAAGAATGACTTCGGGGTTTGTGTGTGTGTGTGGTGTGGCGCAGCTCTGCACCTCATTGCTGGGCACAAGGGAAAGATGGTCCATGAGGGGGGCATGGTTTTCTCCCACCCTTCAGCTCACCTGTTGATGAACATTTAACTCGAGTGTGTCAGTTTAGTCCACTTTGCATTTTCTGTATTCAAATAATTATACAGGCACACGCTGAATAAAGAAATAGAACTGATGGAGATAGCATAATGGCTCTGCAAACAGACTCTCATGCCTGAGGCTCCCAGGTCCCAGGTTCATTTCCCCGCACCACCATAAGCCAGAGATGAGCAAAAATAAATAAAGCCAGGCAGCAGTGAGTGAAAGGAAGTGGCCTCCCTCCCTCCCTCCACAGCCTCCCATCCTCTGTGTCTCTGATCTCTTGTCACCAGCTAGCTCTCTCAGTGAGGAGCTCTGAGCCCAAGCTGCTCCTGGTTGATTGGCCTGAAACAGGCTGTTCCCCATGCTGTAGAGTGGCTCACCGCCCAGCCTCCCCTGCTCCATCTCTCGCTACTGTTTTCCATCCTGGGAGGCTCATTCTCATGTTCTCTCCATGTATGACTGCTGTCTGGGGGCCCCTTCCTCTCCTCCTGTACCATTTCCAGAGCACTGTCCCCATTCCTGCCTGCTTGCAGGACCTTGAGATTCCCAGCCTGGCCTTGTGGGTGCCTCATAGCTCTCCCAGCTTGTCCTGGTCCCCATGCTGCTGCTGGCAGAGGTTGAGACGTAGGATGGGTTTTGTGCGTGGGTGACTGCAGGCCTAAGAAGGTGACAGATTCTTCTCTCCCAGGGATCAGAGCCAGGTTGCCAGTGGTGGATACACTCTGTGATCTGGGGAGAGGCCCACAGTCTTCAGTGGATTCCCTTGGAGCCAAGGATCTTTTCACCTCTGGTGTCCTCTCGGGCATAGTGGAGATACTGGGCTATGTGAAGCTCGCCTTGAGGAGTGGCTGAGGGGATCGGGAGGAGAGAAGATGGAGAGGACTACATTGTCATCAGCACGGGGGAATCTTTGAGGGTCCTTGCTAGGAGTTTTGAGGCCCCAGGTGACCTTGGGCCCGTGGCTAAAGGCTGACCATGTCGGTTTGTTTGTCTTTATGGTCTATGGTGAGAAGTGTCTGTCCCTCTCTTGCCCCAGTCTGCCACCCCCCACTTCTGCCCGTTTTCAAAATAAATAGCCCTATTGGTGGTCAGGGGATGTTCCAGGCTTGCACTCCCTCATCCTGGGGCCATAGTGTGTCCATGGCACCATCCTTACCATAGAGGTGAGCGGTGGGTGCCAACCACCTCTTGGTTACAGACAGGGAGACTGAGGCATTGAAACTGCTTGAAAAGGGTTCAAAGCCCAGCCCTCCTGACTCTGCAAGAGAAGCCTCCACTCGGCTTCCGGCTTCCAGCTCTAAGCATGCCCTGGCTGCACCCCACAAAACCTCAGCTGAGTGAAGGGCCCTCCCCACTGTGGACATGCCAGACTGGTGCCCGCTGGAAGGCTCCCGCGGTGAGGGTCACCTCCACGCGGAGTCTGCGCACGGTTGCCGTTAATTAGCATCTGTCCCTCCCCAGCCATCTCTTCCACTGCAGCCATGAAGATGACTTTGGGGCGACCCTGAGAGGGCCCCCGCTGGGTTCTGCATTATTTATGGGGATACTGATTTGTCAGCCTGTAGTCCTTTTTGGGCAGAGGGGACACCTGGCCTGCTGTGGATGCTTGTATCCCGGTGTTAACACAGCGCTTTGGCCTTTGGAAGCTCTCAGCTCTAATGGGGACGGAGAAGAAAGAAGGGAACACATTTTTCTAAATAAGACAGCTTCCAAATAATTAGCTGAGCTCTTGTATTTTGGGGACCGTCTGGACCTCTTTGATCCTCAGCACACCCCTCTAAAGTGCAGTTTTTCTGGATGAGACTGGGGACTCCCCACCTGGTTACTAGAATCCCTTCCAGGCCTCTTGACTCCTCCTCTGTGACTTTGTGTGCCCAGACCTGCCGTCTGGGTCTGGGTTTCCAAAGTGGAGGGCAGACAAGGGATGGTGACAGCAGTGCCTTCCAGATCCCAGCTCTCTGCAAGGAAACAGTGTCCTCAGCATGGGGCACTAGAATGGCCTGTCATTTATGTTTATTATTATTACTTTTTTTTATTGCCACCGGGATTATTGCTGGGGCTTGGTGCCAACGCTATGAATCCACTGCTCCTGGTGGCCATTTTTCTTTCTTTGTATTTTATTTGATGGGACAAAGAGGAATTGAGAGAGGAGGCAGAGATAGGGAGAAAGAGAGACAACTGCAGACCTGCTTCACTGCTCATGGTATCTCCCCACCTCCCGCAGATGGGGAGCTGGGGCTCAAATCTGGCTTCTTGCACGTGGTAACATGTGTGCTCAACCAGGTGCGCCACCTCCCGACCCCCTGGCCTGCTGTATAAATGTTGGCGGTGGGTCTTCTTCCCCGGTGACTGAGCACTTCTCCCCAGCCTCATCCCTGGGAAGAGCATTGAGCTTCTGTGGAGAGAAAAGTGAGAGTGCGGGTGCCTGCGACTAATCTTGCCATATGGCTGCCTCTCTGGCTTGGAAGTTTGCTCCTTGGTGTCTTGAAGCCAGCTGCTGGATGAGGTCTTTTGGACCTAATCAGTTTGCTCAGGCTTCTGGTACAAATTGGGGTGAACTCCAGGTCTGTTTGTGTTGACACTTGGGAGGACTCAGGCCTTGTTTTTTTTCCCCTCATTTGAAAATCGGAGAAGCCTACCCTGGTGTCTGGCTGGGCTGAGGAGCTCGGTGCCCTACGGGGGCTGCTTTGCACCACCCAAAGGGGCTCCTGAGTTCTCCCTCCTTGCCCCCTTCCTGTATGAAGAAGGGGAAGCAACCCTGGCCTTGGTTCAGAGGCACTGAAGGACTAGAGGGCGTGGAGGTGTGAGCTCACACTGCCTGACTTTCAAGAAATGATAAAAGTGAAATAAGCAAGTTGTAAAATTACCTTCTACTGTTGCGTCAGGGAGTGAGCTTTCACATGTGTAGTCCCTCTGGACGACTTCCTAGGTTCAGTTTTTTTTTTCAGGAGAAATACTTATTTAGGTGGAAAGAAGGGGGAGAGAGAAAGAGGGGGCAGGGACACCTTAGCACTGCTTCTTTATCCATGGAGCTACTCTGCTACTGTCCATGGTGCTCCCATGTGGTGCCAGGGCTTGAACCCAGAGCCTCACAGGCAGTAAAGTGCATGGTGTTACATAAGGCAGGTGAGCTGTCTCTCCCCCACTCTCAGCCTTAACGTTCATTTAATTAATTAATTTTGGATAGAGATGAGAGAAATTGAGAGGGGCTGGGGAGACAGAGACACCTGCAGACCTGCTTCATTGCTCTAGAAGCCCCCCCCCCCAGGTGGGGGCCAGGGGCTTGAACCCAATTCCTTGCACATGGCAGTGTGTGTGTGCTGCCAAGTGCACCACTGCCTGGCTTCCAGCCTTTACCTTTTAAATAGGCAGTTCTGTGTCACCAACCCTTCCATTCTGTCCTTGTGTTTGTGCAGCCACCCCTCACCCATCTGAGAAGGGCAGGCCAGACATAGTTAAGGGATAAGCGTGCTGTGTGTTCTGTGCTGCTGCCAGAGGGAAGAAGGGGTGACCCCTGATAGCACAGTGGAGGTACTGGGGGTGGAAGTGGGTTTCCTGGGGGCAGGGAGTCACTGAGAGGAGGTTCCAGGGAGGGGACAGGGATTTTTGCAGCAGACAGGCTAGGCTTTCACACACCTTGGGGACACAGGACAGGGGTGCTAGAGCCTAGGATGGAGGCTGGGGGTTCTCTCCAAAGCTGCTTAGCAGGAGGCTTGAGAAAATTGGGCAGCCAAACTGGACATGGGTTCTAAGGTTAGGGCCTTGGTGAGGTTTGTCTGTCTCAGCTTGGGTAGGTGGGGAGAGAGACTGTCACATCTCTGTCCAGAGTCTTTTATCTCCCTACACACATAATTCTTTTTTTATATTTATTTATTCCCTTTTGTTGTCCTTGCTGTTTTATTGTTGTAGTTATTATTGATGTCATTGTTGTTGGATAGGACAGAGAGAAATGGAGAGAGGAGGGGAAGACAGAGAGGGGGAGAGAAAGACACCTGCAGACCTGCTTCACTGCCTGTGAAGCGACTCCCCTGCAGGTGGGAGTCATGTGCCAAGCTGCTGTGAGACACTGGCATTTGACCTTGAGCTGGAGGCCCAGTATCTGGGTGGGGGGAGGGTGTCCTCTGTCTTGCTCAGTGCTGCCTGGAGCTCCCGTGCAGTACCTCTCCCTATTTGTTTCCTGGGGACCCCTCACCAGAACCCTGACAGGACTAGCTGTGCCAGGAGGGGAACCTGTAGGTGATGCTGGCAGAACTGGAGTCAGGGTCTGACTGTGGAGGCTGGAATTTCAGCACCGTCCTCATCCTGGTGGGGTGTATGGGGGTAGAGGTGAGCTTGGGTTCCCATTTAGCTGCATTTCCCTTGCAGCTTGACCTCTAAGGTTGCAGTTGGGGTGGCTGCTTTCTCTCCCATCTTTGGGAGGTGGTGGAGCATTTCCCTTCCTGGAAAATGGTGAAAGGCTGCCTCTGCAAGGTCTGCCGTGGGATTCCATCTGGCTGGTTCCCATGCTCCACAGAGGGTGTCTGCATCCCTATATTGGGATGATCTGGGGCAATCACTTCTCTGGGTTGCTGCCTGTCATCTTTCAAGAGGGGTTTTCCTGGACAATGAGTGGGGCAAAGATGATGGTCCCCCGGGGGTAGGGGGTGTGGCAGCATGTCTGCTGGTGGTCTTGACAATGGGAGCCTGCGTGAGGGTTGGGGAGGTGGATGCTGCAGAGAGGGGTCCCTGGGCCCAGATGCACCTTTCAGCTGGGCTCCCTGGAAACATGGGTGGGTGGGCTTATCCAGCAGCTGAGGCTGGCTTTGTTCCCCAGCAAGGGGGCTATGGAGGGCCTTCTTGTCCCCACCCCCTGCCCTCTCCCCTGCCAGTTTCTTTATGCTTCCAGGCAATTAGTTTCTGCAGGGAATCCCCGAGGGTTCTGTGGGGGAGAGGTCACTTCCCGGAGAATGAGTGGCAGATGGCCCAGTCTTGCCCCTCCAGAGGGGGGAGGCTGGAAGACTTCCGTGCTGGCCTTTCCCCGCCCACTTCATCTCTGCTTTGATTGGATACTGTGTGGGGCCGCGGGCAGCCACACCCATACCCGGGTCCTCACCCGGAAAGGGTCCCTGTGTTTTCTGGGAAGCCGGACCACACCCCTGCCTTACCCCTTGCCCCAGCCAGGAGCTTTCTGATGGCCCAGCTTTCTAGGGAGGGCTTGTGTGAAAGCAGGCGTTTGTGCTGAGAGAAGGCACCCCATGAAGCTGCTGGGGGCTTCACAGTGGACCTGCAGGCCAGCTGCAACACCCCCGGACCAGCCGAAGCACCCCCAACAGAGGCTGAATCTCTCAGCAACCTCAACCTCAGTGCCTTCTCCTGTAGGAGCTTGGGGTTGTCACCATAGGGCGCCAGGCTCAGGGCCAGGGCTGCCCCTGCTCAGAGCTCAGAGTCTGGGCATTGAGTCCTAGATGTGCCACTCTCAGGCTGAGTGACCTCTAGCAGCTTACTTGGTCTCTCTGAGCCTGACTTAGCCCACAATGAGTGGGTCACCATTGTCCCCTGCTCCCACCTGATTGGAGACCTCCTAGCCTTGTCCCCCCTTAACCAATTGTCTAATTTCCTTGGGGTGACTAGAAATCTAGGATGACTCATTAGTGATCTAGTGCAGGCAGTGGCCTCTGTGTGTTCAGCTTCCACAGTGACCTAGTGAGTGACCACTAATTATGCCCCTGGCATTCCTCTCTTACATCAGCAGGGACATTGAGTACCATGGACATGCTATATCACCACAAATTATTTTTTTCATTATGATTTTTTTTTTTTTGCCTCCAGGGTTATTGCTGGGGCTCAGTGCCTACACCATGAATCCATTGCTCCTGGAGGCCAACTTTTCCCATTAAAAATTAAAAAAAAATTATTCCCTTTTGTTGCCTTTGTTGTTTTACTGTTGTAGTTATTATTGTTGTTATTGATGTCATCGTTGTTGGATAGGACAGAGAGAAATGGAGAGAGGAGGGGGAAGACAGAGAGGAGGAGAGAAAGATAGACACCTGCAGACCTGTTTCACCAGCTGTGAAGTGACCCCCGTGCAGGTGGGGAGCCGGGGGCTCAAACCGGGATTCTTATGCTGGTCCTTGTGCTTTGCGCCACCTGTGTTTAACCCACTGTGCTACTGCCCTACTCCCCTTTCTCCATTATTGTTATTGTTGGATAGGATAGAGAGAACTGGAGACAGGAGGGGCAGACAGTGACGGGGAGAGAAAGATAGACATCTGCAGACCTGCTTCACTGCTTGTGAGGCAACCCCCTGCAGGTGGGGAGCTGGGAGCTTGAACCAGGATCCTTGTGCTCTGCACTATAATGCACTTAACCTGACGCACCACCGCCTGGCCCCCATTATGAATTGTTTTAATGTAGCACAGGGAATGGGCTAAGGGGCTCGTGTATGCAGGATACTGCTGAGTGGCCTCCCAGACCCAGCTTTTTCACTTTTTTGCTCCTAGAGGAAGAGAGAATGGAGAGACAAATCAGCACTGCTTCATCATTCATTCAGCACCAAAGGACCTTCCATTTGGTGGCTGTTACACAGCAAGGCGGGTGCTGGCCTGGGGGAGCTCACCTCTGGCCCTAACACTTAACCGCTACCTGAGGACTATACTGTGCGTAGATTGCCTTTGCCCACTGTCCTTTGTCCTAGCTGGAACATCTGGGCTTTTCTGGGTGGTAACTTTTTTGGTAGCCTTCTGCATACTGCTTTTGTGTCAATTAAAGGTCTTTTGTATGTGAGCTAGAGAGTATTTCATGTGTGTGAGAGAGAAGCCCCTCTGTGAGCCAGGAACCTCAGCCATGCAGGTTCTGAGTTTTACCAGTTGAATTGTTTCTCTAGCAGCCATTTAATGTTTCAAATACAAGACAGCGCCCAGAGAAGAGCCTATGCCCTTACTCCTTGCAGAGGCCTTGGAAGTGGGGTCTGTGGCAAGGAAGGGGGCTTCCTCATATTGTGTCACCTCCTATTCCTGGCAGTTTCCTAAGTGAGGAAGCAGGCTGGGCAGCCCTCTCTGCTGGTTTCTCTGCTGGAATGGATGGGAACCCACATCTGTCAGAACAGAACCGTTTCAACGCTCAGGTCCCTCAGATCTTTTCAGAACTGCCCCCAACCCTTCATCCTCACACGAAACTGACAGCTGCAGCCTATTTTCCAGTGTATGAGGCCACCGGAGGCTGCCCTCACAGGGTCTGTGACTGCTGTGTTGTGACAGCATCCTTTACCTGGTCTGACCACTGTCTCCCTCCCCCTGTGGGATGTGGGTGGGGTGCTGAGGTGCTGGCGCAGGACATGCAGTTGAGCCCCTTCTTTTCTTGCCACCCAGGGTTGCCTGTGTCTCCCTTTCCCAGCAGAATTGGGTGGGGTGAAAATACCATAATGTTACAAGTGTGTGTGGAGGCAGAACTTCTACGGCTCCCCTGAATGCTCTTGCCTGGCTCTCTGCTGCTGGGAGCCAGGAGTTGGCAGCTGCTGAGGCTGAGCAGAGAGCCACACGCTCGCTTGCACTTAATAACCCAGTCACTAAGCTGTGGTTCCAGTGCGCACCGAGAAATGACTGTCTTGCCGGCAGAGACACAGTGTTTGCTACTCTTTCTGTTAAAGTGGCCATTAATCAGGGAGGGCACTGAAGCAGCCCCAGGCCCGTCGGCTGTCACCTTCTCTGTGAGCACCTGGGGACCTGATGGACCTGACAGATGGATTTGAGGGATGGACCTAAGAGCTCAGAGCACATTCATCAAGACTTCCTGGGACAGACCTGGGCTAGGGGATGCTTCTGAAAGTCCCCCCCCCCCCCACCGCCCTAGGCCGCACAGGCTCTGTGGTGTGTGGAGACCTCTCTGCTCAGGGACACAGTGTTATATGCCTTCTTGTTGATTGACAGTTCAGTGAAGCAGACAGGTAGTTTTGGAGTCAGGTGGGATGTCAGGGGACAGGGGCCAAGGTCAGGGTTTAGCCTGGTTGTCAGGACTTCAGTGTGGAGATCAGGCCTCACTCCCTCTCAGGGAGGTCTTTGGTTGATGTGGGGCCTGAGCTCTGCTCCTGGCTGTGACTCAGTGGGCTTGCTGGTCCAAGTCTGCTTGGTTGGCTGCCCAGTGGGGTGAGTCACTGCCCCAAAGGTGCAAGAATTCCCAAGTCAGCAACACCAGGAGCTTGAGGCTGAGAGTGGGGGTGGAAGGGGGCCCATTCCTGGTCTCCCAGATGCCACTGTTCTACTTGGGCACCTGGCCTTGTCCACAGACCCCAACTCCACGATTACACCTTTCCCTCTGGACACCCACAGGGCTAGAAACAGGCATCTGCACTCCTGCCTTCTAGTGGAGGTGCTCACTGCCTGCCAGTCACCATGGTCATTTCTGGCCTCACCTACCATGGGGCAGCCCTGAAGCCTGTGGGGTTGTTACCACAGGATGATGCTCCTGAAGCCCTGACAGGTGACAGTAATGTCCAGAGATACTTCTGGAGTTTTCTGTATTTTCATCATAGAGGTAAAGTGCCTCCTCCTCTGACTTTAAAAAAAGTTACCTAGGAATAGGCAGTGGCTTCTGTCTCATCTTCTCTGTCTCTGGATTGCCTAGGACTGTCTCTGGGGACACTTAGCGCTCCCTCTCTGCACAGTCTCCAGGGAGGCATGGCCTTCAGAGGCTGGGGGTGGGGTGGGGTGAGGGAGAGACTCCTGGTCCCCTCCGTGCTGGTGAATCCTGCAGCTCCAGGGCAGTGAGTCATGGTGTTGGGTTGCAGGCCTGTGTCTTAGGTCCAGGCCCGGCGTGTGTGACTGTGCACTGTCTGCAGAGGCTGTGGTTTGACACATTCTCATCCCACCTCCACCTGCCCATGAGGAGGGGAGGCCAGCTGCTCTGCTCTCCTCCTGGCTGTGGTCTGGGAGAAGCTTCATGGGAGGATGGGTGGGGCTATGGAGGGAGTGAGCTCACATTCACAGACAGTGACTCGGGACTCCTCACCCTACCAGCTCCTCACAGCCCATCATGGGCCTGGGAGGGCTTCCTGTTCTCTGTGGAGCTAGTCCTCAGCTGTGACTTCCTGGAGTGGCTGTAACTCCCCTGTAAAGTGGGAGGAATGGCACAAGTATCTTATGGAATTTTTGAAGTACTAGAATGAAATAAACTTGGTACTTGCTTGGCAAGCAAGGGGGCCTAGGTAAACATTAGCTATACTACAAAAAAAAAAAAAAGATGTACTCATTTTTATAGCCCAGGAGGTGGCACAATGGAGCAAGCCTTGGACTCTCAGGCACAAAATTTCATCCCTAGAATCACATGTGCCAGGGTGATGTTCTGGTTCTCTCTTCTCTCTCCTCTCTCATCTCTCCTCAACAAATAAATGAATATATCTTTTAAAAAAGACTTGTTTTTGATAGGGGGGAGGGTGCAAGAACACTACTTAGCTCTGGTATATGGTAGGGCCAGAGGCTGAATATGGGGCCACTGGAATCTTAACCATACAAATCTGGTATACCACCACTGTACACTGGCCATAGCTTCACATTTTGGGGGGGGCTTTACTGCTCTGGGTTTGTTTTTTTGGGGGGTATGGGGAGACAGAAAGGCAGAGAGTGAGAAAGAGAGGGAAAGAAACCACAGCACTGAAGCTTACTTCAATGCAGTAGGGACTGGTCTTGAACCTGGGTCACACACATGGCAGAACAGCACACTATCCAGGTGAGCTATTTTTACGGACCCTCTAGCTGCCCATTTTAATGAAGGTGTATCAGAGCAAGAGCCTTCGGTTCTAAGTTGGCACCCTGGCTCTAGTTTGCATTTGCCTGGAAGTCACTGGGTGGCCTGTGCAAATCACTTACATCTTCCTTGCTGGGTTTTTGGTTTCCTGACTATAAATTGGAGAATTTGGACCAGATGGTCGCCAAGCTGCTTCCACAGAGGAGCTGAAGTTTTCCTGGCTGGTAGCTGTAATCCTTGTCAGGAGCAGCTAAAGTTCAACACTTCCTTTGGTCCTTTCTCAGCCTGTGAGCACAGAGCGTCAGGTGACCATGAAGAGGGCCTCAGGCCTAGGGACTGCAGACCATCTGCTTTGGGATGTTGTAAGTGGACACAGCTGTCTCCTTGAGTGCCAGAGCTTCTGGATGGGTAGAAGCTATGCAAAGCACCATGTCGAGGAGGCTTCAGAGGCTGCTTCTGACTTTTGCAGGGCAGAGCTCTGTGCTTGATTAGTGATGCCTGCCATGAGCACAGCAGGGCAGACTGGCTGTGCACATGGTCTGATCTTGTGTTTGCCCACAGAGATCTGAGGGGGCGTGGCTTAGATAGGCAAAGGCAGGTTTTGGACTTGGAACCCAGTCATGGCATTTGGCCCTGGCTTGTGCCTCTCTGTTGTGTCACTCCTGATCCCAGGTCTTAAGGTTCCTTCTGCAGCCTGCCTGCACCAAGTGGGCATTTGATCAGTGAGTCCAGTTAGGAACTCTTGCCCTTCTATCCACCTGGGTCCCTTATGAACCTCTTTTGTGAGTTCCAGGCTCTGTTTGTTGCAGATGCCTTTGGACCCTGCTGTGACTTGCTCCTGGGGTGGGTGGGGACATTGCCTCTCTAGATACCCATCACGTAACTCCTCAATGTTCCCATCTGGACTACTGCACCCAGCTTTTCACCTTCAGCTTCTCTCCTGGGTCTCCAGGCTTGTGACAAAGATCTTTAAATTGGAAGCTGTACTCAAGCAGGGTTCCCTCCTTCGCTGTGTGTGAGACCTTCACTACATCGTGCTATCTCTTGATTTTTCAGTTGCAAAATGGGGTAGTGTTGCCTCAATGCTTCTTGATTGTGGAGTGGAAGGACTCGTGCTCAGAGGGCCAAAGGTTGGACTCATGCAGAGGGAAATGAGGCTGCCACCAGCGGGCCATCAACCTCCCATCTATGTCAGGGGCCACCAGGATAGAGATGTGTTTGCATCAGCAGCCAGTCATCCACCCATCCACTCACCCATTGATTCATCTGCTTTTACTCCATTCCATTCCATTCCATTCCATTCCATTCCATTCCATTCCATTCCATTCCATTCCATTCCATTCCATTCCATTCCATTCCCCATCTCTCTGCCAGTCCATCTGTCCACCTACCCATTCATTCATCTGTTCATCTGTTTGTTCATTCACTTATCTGTCCATCTATTCACCCATCCACCTGTCAGTTCAACCAACCATCCATCCATCCATCCATCCATCCACCCTTTTTTTTTCATTCTCCAGCCACCCATTTGTTCATCTGTCATTTGTTTCATCTCTCACTCATCTGTTCATCAACTCATCCTTTCACTTATCTGTGGTTCATACCCTCGTTCACCCATTCATTCGTATACTAGATGTGAAGTGCATACAGAACGTAAACCACCAGGATTTAGGTTGCTAATCCCTGAGGGTCAGCGTGGTCTCTCCTACACTTGAATTTGAGAGTCTTTTTTTCTTTTCTTTTCTTTTGTGGAGCTGGGATCTCTCAAATTAACCCACTGCTGGGCTGACTTTTTCTTGTAGGCAGAGAGACAGAGCAAAGAGGAGAGATGCCACAGTACCATGTGGTGTCAGGGTTTGGATCAGACTTAACACACACAGCCAGGCACATGCCCTGCTGATGAGTTACCTCTCTGGCCTGCATTTGAGCATCCTAGAAGGTGGGGATGAGCTAGGCATGGGACGTTGTGTTGGATTTCCTGGAGAGCTCACTGCAGGTGCAGGAGAAAGGAGCTGTTGCTTCTGAGCTTTTCTGAGCTTCCTTTTCCATCCCATCTCTCTCTCTCCTCCTGGGGTGCTTTTCCAGCTTTCATCTTCTTCCTCAGCAGGACCAGCCCCTCCTTCCCATCCACACCCCTCCCAAGTTATTGTGAGTGCCATTTTTCATGCAGCTGCCTAGCTGTCTGGGGGTCCTGCTCACGCCCATCTCCCCGTGTCTCCCTTGCAGAAAGCCCATCTGTCGGGCTCGCGGGAGCTGAGCCGCGCAGTGCATCCCCCTTTGCTTTTGTTCTCCAGGCCTCCTCGGGTGGCAGCGCTAGAGCGCGTGTCCCATAATTAATCACTGCGCCGGGCCGCTTGTCATTCCGGAGGCAGTGGCACCAAGTTTTTACTGACCTTGCTCTTGATGCAAAAAGGGAGAGAGAGAAAAAAAAACCCAGAAGGGCACTGTGGCCGAGCTGGAGAAAGCAATTTATAATGATTTGCCTCTGAATTTGCAGCCGCCTTAGCTGTAGATCTCCCGGGCAGATAGGTGAGTTTCCGGGGCAACGTTTAAATGAGTTTGATAGTCTTGCCACTTGGCTTCACTGAGCAGCCAGTGTTTCCACATGCGTGGTCACGGCTGATAAGGAAGGGCCGTGGGCTTGCTCGGGATCTCGAGGCCTCTGTGAGCAGCGGGGTGCAAGGGACCGTGTGTTTACCAGCTAGCAGGAGCCCCAGGCTGGGTCACGGCTCCTGGTTCTCTTTTCAAGGCAGGTCTGCACTCATCTTTGTTTTAGATCACTGTTTGCTGGAGCCTGGGTTCAGGCTCTGAGTTCCAGCAGGAGAGAGAGAGGGTGCATGATGACAGGAGAGCCACTGGGACAGACAGATAGACAAGAGCAGAGATGTCTTACATGGGGGCTGGTGGGATGCTCAAGGGTCTTCCAACTAGAGAGGGAAGGTGGGGGGGGGAGAGAGAGAGAGACCCTCTGCTCCATTCAGATCCTCAGGGACCCATGCTGATGGTGCCTTTGATAGATTTTAAATATATTTATTTATTAATGAAAGAGAGGGAGAGAAGGGGGGCATCTGTCTCGTGTTTGTAGTGCTGGAGATCAAGCTTGGGACGGCATAATTGAGAGTCCAGTGCTTTATCTGCACCACCTCCTGGTTTGCCTTAAAAAAAATCATAAGAAGCACACAAAGCTCTAGCCTCCCGTGGGCACTTTGCTGGTTTCTGTGATTTTATTCAAGCCAGAGAAGATGCAGAGCAACCGCAAGTCACCTTTGGTGTGCCCCCTCCCCCCCCCCCCCTCCCCCCGGTTATGCAGAGCCTGTCTGTAGGCTGCTGTGAGGCCAGGCCTGGTCTTGTGTCCCTGGAGTCTGAGGGTGATCTTGCAGGCGGATACTCCTCTGTTCACCTCACAGGTGAGCAAGCTGGACCTCAGGAACTTGTCCAGGAAGGGTGGATTTGAGCCCAGGGTCCTCTGGGTTCTTTAACCTTAGCAGAACATCTGTACCCCTGCCCCCAAGGCACCCACTGAACCACCTGCTGGGGGCTGCCCAACTCTGAATGGTCCGATGAAATTTGAACCCGAGTTCATATGATCCACAGGCACACCGGACACCTATTAAAACAAACCACCCAGGGCCAGGAGGTGGCACACTCGGTTGAGCACACCCATTACTGTGTGGAAGGACCCAGGTTCATGCCTCCCGGTCCCCATCTGCAGGGGGGGATAGCTTCATGAATGTTGAGCAGTGCCACAGTGTCTCTCTGTTTCTCTCCCTCTAAGCCCTCCATTTTTCTCTGACCTGTGAAAATAAATAAAAATAAAACATTTAATTAAAAAATAAAACCAACCACCCCCAGCATCTTCTGTGTCATCCTAATGATAGGAATCAGCCACCTTTTCTCTCTAGAATGACAGCAGCAGCAGTCAATCCCACCTGAGTGATTTTTGATCTACTTGTCCCTTGCTTCCCAGGTAGGTCTGAATTAACATGGAGTTGCTTCCCACTGAGTCCTCTGGAATCTACAGATACTTTTCCTTGGGCAATCTTGCAAATCTGTGTACTCTGGTGAGCTTTATCCTCCTTCTCCAGAGTAGAAAGAACTGCTCTTTAAAATGAAATGATACAACTTAGGTCGGTACGGGGAGAGCCAGGCTTTGAAGGCAGAGGGGAATCTTCAGATGTCAGAAAACGAGACATCAAAGTCAGAAAGCTGAGCCAGAGCCAAGCCAGGTGCCCACAGGAGCTCTGCAACCAGCACACCGTGAGGGCAGGGACTTTAACAGGCTGCCAGGGTTGGTGGGTGTGGACTGCAGAGCTGGAATTCCGTGACGGCGCAGGAAATGCAGAGAGTTCAGGAAACCATGCCAGGGAGGAGGGAGGCCTGTGGGATGGAGCTAGGGAAGCTGCACCCTTGGCCTGGCGCAGAAGCAACCTACTGTCCTGGGCTGGGCATGGAAACAGACTCTGGCAGAATTGACCCTGTGCTGGTGCTGTTCTCAGGGAGAGCTCTGTAACTGTGGGCATAGGAGCCCGGGGAAGCCAGTGGAGCCTCACAGACACCCTCATGGAAAGCATCTCTTGATTGAGATGAGCTTTCAACGTAAAGTGTGAATATGCAATGTGTATGCAGTGCATATAGTATATATTATGCACTATGTGTGTGTATGAGTACACATGTACTTGTCTCTCTCTCCCAAATAATTTCACTGTGAGAGTCAGCAGATTCAGTAAGTGTGTGTGTGGGGAGCAGTAAAACACAGACAGAAAGAGCTGGACATTATGAGCAAACAGGAGGAAAAAGCGATGGCAGGTGTTAGAAAAAGAAGGAGGAGGGGGAGGAGGAGGAGGAAAGGAGAAGGAGAAGAAGAGGAGGAAGAGGAAGAAGAAGAAATAGAGGGAAAATTTCAAATGAACAGCCATCCTTGTTGACAGCACACCTGATGGGCAGAGTCAGTAGTAGTCTAGGCAGAGCTGAGGAGAGAATTGGTGCACTGGAAGGTGGGACTGCAGAAGTCACCTCACTGGAGGACAGACAGA